>NC_056737.1:497893145-497973145 GCF_019279795.1 Protopterus annectens
TTGATTTTGAGACCATCCAAATTTCTAACCCACTTACACACCTTACATTTTCCGCACCTGAATGTTCCTTTTCTGTTACCTTCGCCCAATCTACTATTTTTTCTAAAATGTAATATTTCCTTGAGATTAAAATATCTCTTGAATGAAAAGGTGACCCTTGACAGAAAAAGTTTTCCTATTCTCTCATCTTCACAAATAATGGGCCAAAATCTACCCACTAATTCCTTCAATGTATTGGAAAAATGGGAAAATCTGGTCACAAAAAATATTTTGTCACCTGAACCATTCTTACCACCATCATTATCCACGTCAGTCCTAGTAATCCCATAATCTCACATATTACTCAGCTACTAAAGGTTAATCTTAATGCAATATACTGTACTGCTTCCCTCTACAACCCAACCAAACACCCATTGCTTGATCTTTCTAATTTCAAATTGGCTGCCTGTAATCATATGGTGCTCAATGCATGCTAGCTTTCTTCATTTTCAGATTCTTAAATGTAGACTATTGTTCACCTTCAAATAAAAGAACTGCATTAACTTAAATTCAAGCTTCTCTAGTTCCTGAGAGCAAAGAGTTATTACCTTAAAAGACTTCCACTTGGTTTTGTAGTATATGAAAGTGCATTCTCAAATGTAACCCCTGCAGTTTGAAGCTAACTTCCTCTACATATTAGAAAATCTGCTGACCACATTCAGAAAAGTTCTGGCAGATCTCTCACTACAAAAAATGTTGGAATCTTGGGAAAAAAATTGTGTTGTACAGTGCTGATGTTCTGGGTACTGTGATGCACCTTGTAATGTATTTTCTGTCATGTCCTCTCTATGGCTGTGTCACTTTTAACAACTTTCTGGGTACTTAATAACTTGACCGTCCTTATCTATCACTGCTAAATGCACTTTGTCCAGTCATTAGTCCATTCTTATGGTCATGAATAATTTCATCACCTGTTTAGCATTGCAGTCACATGATACTCTGTTTAGTTTGTTTGTGTCTTTCGGCTTTTCCAGGTTAGGGGTCACCACAGCGGAACTCCAGTCCGCTAATGATTGGCAGTAGAGTTTTAGGTGCTGGCTTGCCAGGCCTAACGCACAACCTTCAACGAAGGAACGCCTGTTCTTTAATAATCTTTTCTCCATTATTATATACCTTGTTAATAACCTATTGTTCTCTATTCTGTATGTGTCTCTTGGCTTGGACTGACTGAGAGTTCCTGTGGCCAGCTCTCTTGTCCAGTTATCAAACAAATGAATAAAATAAGTAAATAAATAGGCATATTTCCCACACCAATAGCCATTTGAGTTTAGAAAACTAATACTGTGCATCACAACAGTTTTTCAGTGCTAATTTTGTTATAGCCAAAATCAACTGCCATATAAATGGGTTTTATTCTGTTTAGAATCTGGCCATTACAATGCAAATATGTAAGTAAAATTGCAGAAGTTGTTACAGAAAAATATGCCTTTTGCCTGTTTTGTAAATTTATGGAACACGTCTGATATACAAGGAGATATAGGCAGGATGGAAAAGGGTAGAATCCAGTAAAATATGTCATTTACAGACCTATGAAATGTAAATGTATTGATCTAAAATAACCAAAAATAATGTAATTGAGCCTACAAAAGTGAGAACACAAGTTATCTCTTTATTGTAGGAGGCTTGCCCCTGTATCCCTCATGTGAGAAACTTTACTCCCATAAACCACTTATTTAAATATACTACTTTCACAGTATCACAACTGTGGGGAAAAGAGGAAACATTGTGTCAGGTTAAAATTATTTGCTGCATGAACTGAATTCTCACAGTAAATTGTGTTAATAGGAAATACGGCTAAGGAACTTGTAAGTTTGAGGAACTGGGATTAAAGCAGTAATCATTAACCAGTTAGCTGTCAACAATGTCTAAGATATCCAAAGGAGATTGTAAGACAGTAGGAATGGCTTAAAAAATTATTACTTTAATTCAGTGCAAACTGCAAGATAATTCAGTGGGGATGCAATAACCTGTGAAAATAGTACATTTCTGGTGAGTAAATAGTAAAAAAGTCATATCATGGGTAATTACGGGGCATGCAGTCCAGGAAACCACTGAGGAACCTAACCCAATTTCTTAATTTTTCCTGAGCACTGTCTGATTAAGTGACTTGTTCAGAGTCACACAATATGCAAATGGAGGCTGAGAGAATCAAACCCTAGAGTACAAGAAACAGCTCGTTTACAGCTCATAGCTTTAATCCTCTGTGCTAACTACCAGATTAAAACCTTAATCCTCTAAAGATAAACACGCAGTAACTTCAGACAGCCACAAAGTCAGATTTGGTGTTAACATTTAGACTGGTATCCCCCATATTTTTATCCTACACACCAGACAATGTCCAAAACCTTTGCATCTGATTGTTAGTACACTAGGAATTCGGGAAACACATATTGCCATGTAAGAAGTTATGTTTCTGAGGAAGTGTTATGTATTTCAATGGCAGCTGGTCACACAGTGTCATATTACAGAATTAGTGGGATAATGCTAAAGGAATGTTTCAACACTAGGAATTCAGGAAAATTGCAGAGATCTGATCACTGTCCTCTGAAACTCAGCACCAGGGAATGTCACCTAAAATGTTCAGGTAATGTCAAGACAATACCATTATAAACTTATGCACAGAAATCCTCAACATATTTAATAAAAACTGAACTATGTTTCAAATTGATATTACTAGATCACATTAATGCAATATCACACTAGGCCAGAATGATTTCCCAACTTCAGATTAAGGACAACTAATGGATCATAGGCATATGACAAGTACTGATTTCAAAGAAATGTCTCAGATGATGTTGAAGCTGCTCCAATTGCTAAAACAACAAAGCCTGATCACAACACTACCATAGTCATTTTGTATGACTTAGATGTAACAGTGCATCTATAACATCTGTAAAACACTCTGTTCTATGTTCCAATGTGCATCACCTGGCTTTGATATGTAAATATAAACAATTTTAAATCAAACACCAGGAAATACTTAAACCAATTCTCCTCAAACTTCAAAAGAATGGCACAACTCATAGTTTATTTAATATAGATAATGTAGTCTATAACAACCTACCAGAAAACCTAATTACAAAATGCTAATAAATATCCCAGTATGACCATGCTAACATAAATAACTGCTACAACAAATTGTCTGATTTTATCATTTCTAGAACCATATTTTCTTCAAATTTTTCAGTAGTATACAAAGAAGATAAGGAGTTTTTCTGAAACCTAATTGACAAAACTTGAAACTGTATGGTATGCCGTATGTGCAGCTTAAAGCTGATAAGTGCCTAAGTTGTCCTAAATGATATGATTACTAAATTGTTTGAACTGTTAGATGCCATATTTGACACTTCACCAGTGTGGAGGGGGATGTGATCAGCACTATCCTACGCCATATATGACAATTCAGCAGTGTAGAGGGGATGTGATCAGTACTATCCTATGCCATATATGACAATTCGGCAGTATAGAGGGGTGTGTGATCAGTACTATCCTATGTCATATCTGGCAATTCAGTAATGTGGATGGGGGTTGTCATTTTTACTATCCTATGTTATATCTGACAATTCAGCAATGTGGAGGGGGTATGATTGGTACTATTCTATGTTATATCTGACAATTCAACCGTGTGGAGGGGGTGTGATCAGTACTCTTCAATGTCATTTTCAACAATTCAGCAGTGTGGAGGGGGTGTATGATCAGTACTATCCTATGTCATATCTGGCAATTCAGCAGTGTGGAGGGAGTCGTGATCAGTACTATCCTATGTTATATCTGACAATTCAGCAATGTGGAGGGGGTATGATTGGTACTGTTCTATGTTATAGCTGACAATTCAGCAATGTGGAGGGGGTATGATTGGTACTATTCTATGTTATATCTGACAATTCAGCAGTGTAGAGGGGATGTGATCAGTACTATCCTATGCCATATATGACAATTCAGCAGTGTAGAGGGGTGTGTGATCAGTACTATCCTATGTCATTTCTGACAATTCAGCAGTGTGGAGGGAGACATGATCAGTACTATCCTATGTTATATCTGGCAATGTGGAGGGGGGGTATGATTGGTACTGTTCTATGTTATATCTGACAATTCAGCAATGTGGAGGGGGAATGATTGGTACTATTATATGTTATATCTGACAATTCAGCAGTGTAGAGGGGATGTGATCAGTACTATTCTATGCCATATATGACAATTCAGCAGTGTAGAGGGGTGTGTGATCAGTACTATCCTATGTCATATCTGGCAATTCAGCAGTGTGGAGGGGGGTGTGATCAGTACTATCCTATGTCATATCTGACAATTCAGCAATGTGGAGGGGGATGTGATCAGCACGATCCTACGCCATATATGACAATTCAGCAGTGTAGAGGGATGTGATCAGTACTATCCTATGCCATATATGACAATTCAGCAGTGTAGAGGGGATGTGATCAGTACTATCCTATGCCATATATGACAATTCAGCAGTGTAGAGGGGTGTGTGATCAGTACTATCCTATGTCATATCTGGCAATTCAGCAGTGTGAAGGGGGTGTGATCAGTACTATCCTATGTCATATCTGACAATTCAGCAGTGTGGAGGGGGGTGTGATCAGTACTATCCTATGTCATATCTAGCAATTCAGCAGTGTGGAGGGGGTGTGTGATCAGTACTATTCTATGTCATATCTGACAATTCAGCAGTGTGGATGGGGGTTGTCATTTTTACTATCCTATGTCATGTCTGACAATTCAGCGGTGTGAAGGGGGTGTGTGATCAATACTATCCTATGTCATATCTGAGAATTCTGCAGTGTGAAGGGAGTCGTGATCAGTACTATTCTATGTTATATCTGACAATTCAGCAGTGTGGAGGGGTGTATGGTCAGTACTATTCTATGTTATATCTGACAATTCAGCAGTGTGGAGGGGTATTATTGGTACTATTCTATGTTATATCTGACAATTCAGCAGTGTGGAGGGGTGTATGGTCAGTACTATCCTATGTTATATCTGACAATTCAGCAATGTGAAGGGGGTGTGATCAGTACTATTCTATGTTATATCTGACAATTCAGCAATGTGGAGGTAGTGTGATCAGTAATATTCTATGTTATATCTGACAATTCAGCAGTGTGGACAGGGCACGATCAGTACTATCCTATGTCACATCTGACAATTCCACAGTGTGAAGGATTAGGGTCATCAGTACTATTCTGTCATATTTGACAATTCAGCAGTGTGGAGGAGGTGTGATCAGTACTATCCTATGTCATATTCAACAATCCAGCAGTGTGCACGGGGTTGCCATTGGTAGTACCTTATGTCATATCTGACAATTCAGCAGCGTTGGGGGGTTGTGATCAGTACAAAACTATGTCATATTCAACAATTCAGCAGAGGGGAGGTGGTTTGTCATTGGTGCTATCCTATGTCATATTCGACAATTCAGCAGTGGGGAGGGGGTGTATGATCAGTACTATCCCATGTCATATCTGACAATTCAACAGTGTGAAAGGGGTGTGTGAGCAGTACTATGCTATGTCATATTCAACAGTTCAGCAGTGTGGCTAGGGGTGTGATCAGTACTATGCTATGTCATATTCTACAATTCAGCAGTGTGGAGGGGGTGTGATCGATACTATCCTATGTCATATCTGACAATTCAACAATGTGGAAGGGGTGTGTAATCGGTACCATCCTATGTAATATTCGGCAATTCAGCAGCGTGGAGTGGGTGTGTGATCGGTACAATTTTATATCTGACAACTGAGCAGTGTGGAAGGGGTATGATCAGTACTATCCTATGTTATATCTGACATTTAATCAGTATGGAGGGGGTTGTGATCGGTACTATCCTTTGTTATATCTGACAATTCAGCAATGTAGAGGAGGTGTGATCAGTACTATTCTATGTTATATCTGGCAATTCAGCAGTGTGGAGGGGTTGCATGATCAGTACTATCCTATGTCATATCTGACAATTCAGCAATGTGGAGGAGGTGTAATCAGTACTATCCTATGTCATATCTGACAATTCAGCAGTATGGAGAGGATGTGATCAGTACTATCCTATGTCACATTTAACAATTCAGCTGTGTGGAGGGGAGTGTCATCGGTACTATCCTTTGCCATATCTGACAACTCAGTAGTGTGGAGAGGGGTTGTTGTGGGTGCTATCCTAGCACTTTTCCAACTTCCAGGTACCCAAATGAGGTATCTGTTAGATCAGAGAATTGTTGCACATGGAATTCAAGTTTTTCTCAGTGAAATGACTTGCAGTATTTTGGTTGTCCATTTCTTTTGTTTATGGGATTATTATGGGAATGGGATGCTAATTTTTCAGACTAGTTCAAGGAAGCAAAGTGCTTTGTCAGAGGCTTGTATGTTATGCATAAGTATCATCAAAAACCAATAAGACACTGCTATTTTGCCTCTTTTGTTCTATGTGTGGATTTAAAATTGTGTTTAAATTGAAAGTGCTCTATATTTGACATTCTGGCTTTTTCACCCAGAGTAACCAATTATACAAGTTCTATGAGGGCTCATATAAAAAAATAATGCTGTTCTGGGTTTGCTATGGCCTTAGGTGTGTTAGATTAAAGTAAGAAAAGCCTCTCGTCTAAGTAGGCACCCACACTGCATGTAGTTACCTCTAGAATGTATAATTCAGATCTACCTTGTTAAAGTTGTATATAGTCAAAAAGTGGAGTCCCAGACACTTAATTACAAAATGGCAATAAAGATCCCATTTTGAAAATGTCAGTATAAGTAATCATGATCATGATAACAAATTGTGTGATGTCAGAAGATAAATAAATAAATAAATAAATAAATAAAACTACTTTTTCCATACTGAACCTTTGATTACAAGCTCTTATCTGGTCATCCCTTGTCTAACATTGCATTTACATTATAGCTTTTAAGTTTGGTTACCCCTGTTTGTTATTTAACTATAATTATATATAAGTGCATTTTAATTACTTTTTTTGACTGCTTCATTTTAAGTATATGCAACTGTTGCAGCTCTGCTTCCTTATCTCTTAAGTTCTACAGCGTGAAAATGTTTTACTTGAAAGATATGTATACCAGCCCCATTAACATCAGTTGTTTTGCAAAACAATATTGCTATCATATGAGGTTTACATATTTGCAAGTTCTAAATCATCAAAGTTGTATAAAAGAGCTTAAATGTATAAGTGATTAATGGTTTATCTAATAGCACAAATGAAAAGTGCAGTGTTAAAAAGTTTGCATGCTGTGATATAAGTTAATGGAAAACATTGAATGTTGGATGTTGTAAACTATTCCTCAAAGAATATTAAAATTATTTTTTAAGACAATTTTTATTAATGTAACATATTTGCAATATACACAGAAATGAAGAAACTCAACATCACATACTGTTATAGAATGTTATGAATACATTGTATCATCAAGGTAATCTTATACAATTAACACATTGAGAGTCTTGGTATTTCAGTAGCATTTCAAGGCTATCCCAATGCTAGAAGTCTTGGTATAATTTAGAGAACTTGTTCTGTTCACTTGCTTTTCAGTTTTACACAGTGTTGTTGTTAAATTTAAAAATTATTTGAATGTAGGAATTGAATTCGATTTCCAATGTTTTAATAACTTTTCTAACTAATGCCAGGAGACTCCAGAACTGTTTTTACTGTTTGGCTTTTACAGATAAAGGAAATGGAGAATTCATTAGTATTATTGACCTAGTTAAAGAACAATTATCACACCATAAGCCCTTTAAAAAAATACTTATCTTTTCCCAATGTACATTTCATTTTTCATAATCCATAAACATGTGAATCTAGTCAGCTTTTACATCTTTACTACATCTCCTACAGATTGAAGAAGTAATTTTACCAAAATTAAGAGATTTTATAGGGAGTAACAAACATTTTATGCATATATTTCCTCATAAAACTTTCCAGTGTAACTTGAAGAAGTATGATGAACTGATTAAGTGATAAAGCTTTATTCTTACCATCCATTAATATCTGAAATGTTCCAGAATTTTGAGTCAAAATTATTATTCATATTTAACTTATGTAACTTGGACAAGCTTCCTGTATGTCAGTTTACCCCAAATTACAGCAGTCATATATTCATATGATAGAGGAATATTGTTCTGTTCCCCTTCACTCATATTATCCATAAATTCATTTAATGCCTTACTGATGGATATTATTAACTGATTAACAGATTCATCCAGTTTATAATCTTTCACTAAATATTCTGGTGACTTAGCTTTTCCTTTTTCAAAGCAATCAGATCATAATACTTATCCATTCTTTTTTAGTAAATTCATTTTAACATTATTCTGAGTTTCCTTAAATCTCAAGGTGTGTGCAGTGAGAAAGCACAAACATTTCCATTTTGATATTAATGGAGTTTTAAAAACATATTTATTAACTGTTTTAAGAACTGATTTCATACATTAAAATTCTAAATACTGAAATTAATTTCCTTCTAAGGTAAATGTTATTAACCAGGTGAAAGGATTGTTACATATTTCCAATTTATCATATTTGATTAATCCTCAATGATTAAAAGGCTAATTCTTAGTGTAGGATTGCAAGTCAGTGAAAAAATAGACAAAACTTGTAACAGACTTTGAAAATTCCAAATCGAACAAAAAGCTGATAAACTGATAAAAACCCACAAAGGCAAGGGTAATTTCCAAACTTTATATTAGTGCTTTCGTTCAGTTTTCATACATGAACTTCTTCAGACACCCTTGCCTTTGTGTTTTTTTAGACTTTGAAAACTGATGGAGTAAAGTTTATAGCAGCACATGTGGTTGTGACAGTCCCTACTCTGAGCCAGTTTTCAAGGAGGCACAATCCTCACCACTGACACTGGTGAGGGATGGCCACTAGGAGCAAAAAATGCATGTACACAATATTTTTAGATGCAGCTCTCTGCATCAGACACAATTTCCCTTAAGAGCACACAAGGAGCACACTCCAGACCTGGGGGTGGACTCTCTTTCTCTCTCCAGGCCCAGAACAAGATTCCACTATGACCACTTTGGAACGCTGTGTCCCTGTTACAAGTAGCTGACACACACTTGGATATTTGATTTTCACACATGTGGACATACACACACACACACACCAGATTTAACAGCAGTGCCCCCTCTTCCTAGTCTATAAGGTAAATTACACTGCCACCAGTCAGCTACTCTAAGGCTCTTACAAGGGTACCCAATTATACCAAGTGAAATTACAACTAATACAAATGGTAGTGTTGACCAAACAGCAAGGCTTTCAGGGGTAGCCACAGTGTCACTAAATAAATGTAAGTACTCTCAAAGGTTAAAATATTCTCTAAAAGACCAGACACAATGAAAGGAATATCAATATTTGATAATAAATAACAAATTAGAAAACACGAGAATACTGAATATCTAGTTACAATAAACACCATGGTTTCAATCACGGGAGATTTAAAAATAATACAGTTGGATAGATTCACAGATGCAGAAAAACAATACTTAACTAATCTCTCTATATTTTCTGACTGACTAAAGAATTACTGCTCTGTTATTCACTAAAGCAAGGCAAGATGATGAGTGTTGAGTTGCTTACTACAACAAGACAAGATGAGGTGTGTGGTTGCGTGAGATATCTGTGAGAGATTTTTCCTGACAAGTTCCAAAAAACAAAGTGCTGCTGTGAGAGTTATGGAATATCTCCCACTAATATCTCAAAAAAATCTTTCAGTGCTGGTTATAGAATGACATCACATCTTGTCACCTGACTCTGGTACAATACATACCCAGAGCTTTGCTAAGATCTGTTGCAGCATCTGAAAGCTATAAAACAATTTCAAAGACTTCCACCATTCCAGGGTACAATTAGTTAATGCCTAGGGACAATACAATAAGATTCCTAGTTCTGGTTTTCCTATACATTTTTGTCTGTGGCTGCAATCAGACCTGTAAGATAAAATCTTTATGGCCTAAACCAACCCATTTAATTTTCAACCTATTTTTCAAAATTAGCTGGACTGAGATTAACCTCTTCTCTTCCAGAATTCTCTGTTAAAACATATCTATTTAATCAGTTATAATAATACTGTCTGACATACATGTATATTACCTAACCTCCTGTTCCCACTCCACTACATCACATCTGAAATCCCTCTAATTATAACTTTTGTGAAGCTCTTTGAATTATTCTATCGGTTACTTACCCCATAGGGCTCCACTGATTGTTTCGCAACAGTTCAGCATAAATTGGCTCTGCCCACTCATTTGCCCTTTAGGCTCACTCCACTCTCCTACCCTGCCCCCAATTCTCACCTGCCTCCACTACTTCCACATTTATTTATCACTAACTCCTCCCACTCTATCTTTCATCCAATCACACTCCACCTCTCCTACACACTTACTAACCTAACTTAAAGTGATTAATTCCATCAATAAAATGTCTATCACCAACACATTTCCTTAGCTTAATACTACCCATTGCACTCCTTAGCACCCTTACTTACCTTACACAACTCCTTTACACCTCTTACACCCTGCCACTACACTATACTTCTAACTACCAACATGCTACATTTCCCTCCTTCTCCTCTATAACCCATGAACTCTACCCATCAAACATAACCCTCTTATATAAATACAAAGTACTACCTGTCATACCCTCTTCTAACTTACCATACTCTACACTCCCTAACAAATATTCTACTTATCTCCTCTCAAACTCCCCTTCTACATTAGACTTTATCGCCCTCGTACTAGATCATATCTCTCTCTCTCTTTCTGGTGACATTCACCCCTTTCCTGGGCCCAGCAACCACACATCCATCTCCTCTCCCCCTCTATCATCCCCTCACACCCCCAAGAGCATTTGCATTAACACAATTAATGCCCAAAGTCTCTGTAATAAAATTCTTAACCTACTTGCCTGGCTTACCCACACCAGCCAGACATAGTTACCATCTCAGAAACTTGGCTGAAACCACACATGAAAGATAATGAAATCCCACCACCTGGCTACCATATGAGTTGTAATGATAGGCCCAACAAAAGAGGAGGTGGTGTAGCCATAATCTACTCTTCCACCTACACAGTTACCCATACAATGCTCCCACTCCAAAATTTGCCAACTCTGAATTAACCATAGCTCTTTAAATTGAACAAATACAAGTCCGTATGCATAGCTGCTCTTTACATCCCACCAAATAATAAAATCCCAATACTGGAAGACATTCTCCCCTTGTTCTCCTCTAACAATAAAAATGAAATTTTCATCCTAGGTGACGTAAACATTAACTGGGCCTCCATTAACTCTCAATTCCCTACCCAAACAATCAACCTCTTTAACTTCACCCAGCTATTAAACTCCCCCACCAGGCCAAGCAAAGATGGAACCTCCGGCTCCATCATTAACTGGATCTCATTGTCTCATCCAAATCTAATCTGAAATTCAGGAATCCTTCCTGAACCCCCTCAGTGACCATCTACCAGTCTTTGCTGACCAGTACCCCTCCCCCTTCATAAACAACATCACTACATTCAAACCCGAAACCTGTCCAACTTCAACCCACAAACATTTTCAGACTGCCTAAAACTAACTGACTGGACACCCTTAGGAACTCTGCCCCTTGACAATGCCATCAACTACTTTAATGAAACTTTTCTGTACCTACTCAATAACCTTGCTCCTCTCAGGACCAAAAGAGTTAAAGCTATAACTTCTCCCTGGCTATCTAAAGAAACTAAACAGATCATGCTCCTAAGAGACAAAAAGTGTACACAATACCAAAGAAATAAGCAGCCTAATACCCTACTAGAATTTAATCAACTCCGCAACTCCATTAAAAAATGAATAACCAGAGACCACAAAACATATTACTCTAAGCTTCAATCTGAACATACTAACAACCCTAGAAAATTTTGGAATACTATCTCCTCCCTCCTTCACCCCTGCAGTAAAGACAACCCATGCCCAAACCTTAATTGCTCTGATCAAGAAACAGCCTCTCTATTTAACACCTTCTTTGTGGAATGTATAGCCAAACTTACTGCCAGCTTCCCCATCTCCTCTCCAATATCTTCCCCCTCCCCATACCTTCCCCTCTGATCTCAAAACACATACCCCTTCCTTTAGCCTCAGTCCTGTGCCCACAATCACAATAAAAAAAACTTCTCCTCTGACTGAAGCCATGCTCCAATGCACCAGATAACTTACCTACATCCTTCCTCAAACTATCTGCCAACAGCATAGCCTTCCCTATCCCCATGAAAATAAATAGGTCCATCCAAGAATCTTATATTCCCTCATATTGTAGACAAGCATTCATCACCTCACTCCATAACGGCAGTAAAAACACTGACAGCACTAATTTCCATCATATTGCCATACTTTTCCCACTATCAAAAGTTCTGGAAAATGTATTCACGCATAACCAATGCCCTATCTAACACAAAATAACCTCTTAACCCCCACACAACATGGATTACATCCTGGCCACAGTACCATCACTGCACTTCTCTCTTTCCTTGAGTCCATTAACCATGCTCATGACTCTTCCAAAATCATATCAACCCTGTTCCTAGACCTTTCCAAAGCCTTTGACACCATCTCCCACCCTACACTCATATCACAACTCTCCTCCCTCAATATCTCCTCTTTCACCATAGCTTGTTTCACCAGCTACCTCTCCAAAAGACAGCAAGCTGTTAACTGGAAACATTCTACCTCTTCCTTTCTATACACTCCTACTAGGGTACCCCAAGGTTCTGTCCTTGGCCCCTTACTTTTCAATATATTCATCACCAGTTTTCACCACTCCATCTCCAATTCTACACTAATCCAGTATGCAGAAGATTCAACAGTCATCTGCTCAGCTGACACTCCTTCTGACCTTCTGAAGATAACCCAGTCAGCTTTCTCAAATACTGAAACCTGGATGCAAAACAACCACCTAGCCCTTAATACCAGCAAAACCAAATTAATGTTTTTTCCCCATTTAAACACTCCCCCCATTGATAAAAACTCCTTCAAGATCATAAGCCAGAATAATACCCGATTGAAATGGTCCCTCACACCAAACTGCTTGGTATCATTATTGACAAACATCTAAAATTCAATATCCACTTCCAAACTATCATCAAAAACCCCACCAAAAATTAGGACTCCTATATAGGTATAACTATTATCTCACCCCCTCCACCAGAAAGACCCTTGCTTCCACATACCTTCTCCCATCCATAATGTATGGTGCTCCCCTGTTCTAAAATCTTCAGCTCAGCCTTCAAACTAAATTAGAAGCCTGCTACAATAAAATTGCAAATTCGCCACCGACTCTGGGAACTCATCCCATCACTGCATCTCCCGCAACTCAATGCAATGGCTCAAGCTTCCTAACTATCTGAACTCTTTAAATTCACCACTGCCCAAAAGCTCATATTTAACCCATCCTCCTGTCCCTCTCTCTCTCCATCTCCTTAACCCCTATAGTTCTAATTGCTCACTTAGGTCAGAAAATCAGAAGCTGCTCAAAATCTAAAAACCTTTACAGCCACCTGGACACTCTCTGCTATCCTGCTCCTTAGCTGAACTATGGAACGTCTTCCTCCCTCCCTTAGAAATACTCATAACAACTAATTTAAAATCCCTCCACCATTCCTACCTATCTCCAAAGTGGGAATGCCCTTGTTCCTTCCCCACATAGGACCCTCCTATATCAAAACCCAACTTCTAACTCTATGCATCATCTCTGCACTCACATCATTTGCCCTCCTACTCCTCCTTAACCTCCAAATTTTGTTAATAGTTTATTTCCAGCAATTTCTCGTCCTTGATCGTAATTCACTGTTAATGTCCATTAGACTGTACAGTTGCTAGATTTTATTATTATTATTGTAGAATGTAGGGTTTATTTTTACTGTAGAATGCTACATAAAGCTGTATGACTTCTTTGCTTTGTATGTGTATATTCTTATATGTTTGTGTTTGTCATTGTTACTGGAGCTTTTCTCCCCAGGCCTCCACTGAAAACAGGCTCTTTTTAGGCCCAGTGGACTTCCCTGGTCATCAAACTGAAATAAATAAATAATAGATAAATATCTCTTTAATATCCAGCAGGGCCCACTGTTGATGCATTTTTAACACAAGCAAAATTACAAACACATTTTAACACAATCATCTGTACAAATCAGTGTGATGGTCAAATGACATAAAAATTCTTTACAAAACTCCAGCTAGCTATGCTGGCATATGTTACACATGCACTGCCCTACTCTCCCTGGCACAGATGGCACTACCTCATATCATCACATTAGTAACTACTTTGTGTGATAAATGTCAGTCAATGCAGGAACAGTACAAACAGATCACAATCCAATTTTAATGAAAGCCAAGAAGTATAGGAAGTTTCTGAAATGTCACAAAATACCCTTGGAATATCTCAAGATATCCCAAAAATACATGCAGTGTGTACATTCTACCCAGAACGAAGTCTTAGTATGCAGTTGTTGCCCAAACAGATCATGCTCATGTTTTGCTCCAGTCACAACAACCTGCAAGAACTCCTTAAAACTCTGCCATCTCTTAAATCCTATGAGCCAGTGCTTATTGGAATGTGTTAGCGACTATTAAATGGA
Source organism: Protopterus annectens (assembly GCF_019279795.1). Lineage (NCBI taxonomy): Eukaryota > Metazoa > Chordata > Ceratodontiformes > Protopteridae > Protopterus > Protopterus annectens. The sequence continues at coordinate 497,907,808 of NC_056737.1, forward strand.
TACAAATTTTGAAAGTGTATAATTTTTTTCACAGTTTCCAGAATTTTAATTTTATCCATTCACCCCAAATCGTAGTTCATACATTTCACTGTTTACTCTTTGTGTAACGTACAGGGGCTATTCTTTCCTCATACTGTCCCTTTGATTACAGATACTTACTTGGTCATACCTTGTCTAATGAAAGTCTGTACACTAACAATAAATTTAAATTTTAGTTGTTAGGTTTGGTTACTGCTGTTTATTTGACTATCATGGCATATAAGTATATTTCTGACTACTTTTTGTTGATTTATAGGTTCATAAGTACATATACTAGGCTAACAACCACCAGGGACTTTATAAGATTAGGCATGAAATCCAACCAAATTGTGTCCCTATATATCATAGGCATTTACTAGGAGGGTGTATGTTAGGAAGTTTCTAGAGGTTATGTGGTGGTGGGGTAAGTTAGTTTGGGTATTACTGTCTGCCTCCATCTATCAGAGACATGGGATCCAGATCAGGGTGAATTTCTGATTTCCAATCCATTGGTCAAGGTTACATTTAAATAGGGTTAGATCCAGAGTATGGAGTCCTCTGAGACACACATCTGTCTCGCTAACATGTCCATTTTATGTCACAAGCAAATTTTAAATCCTTGGATCTAGTGGTTCTGATACTGTTCATTTTGAAAAGTGCAAAAGGTCCATCAAAGTTCAGTCCAAGGATGCCTTGTATGCCAGGCATAGATCATCTCTCAGTAACCTGTAGGAGATCAAGCATAGATACAGAGCTTTAAGGCAATCTCTACAGGACAATGTGTTTATAACCTGAATTCTCCTGGTAAGGAGCCTTTGCGGGTGTTCCAACTGTTGCATAAGTCAGGCCAGGTACATGCCAAAGAAGGCATTATACTCAATGATGAGTATGATAAGGGCTGAATAAAGTGGAACTATAACTTCCTTGGACCTACATGCCATGCCCTTACTTATAAGTTGGGCGACATGGAATGATTTTCTTACTACAGTGTCCAGATGTTAGTCAAAGGCCAGATTACTGTCTACTTATGTTCCCAGACTAACAGATCAACTCTTAGGGATGTCTTATCAATTCAGTAATTTGCCTGGTTAGCAATTTTCCCAAAACGCACTATAATGTAGTTCTTGGCATTTAGTTTTAATCTGTGACTTTGACACCAGCTTATAAATAAAGTTGGTACCAACTTATAATTAAGTTATGGTTGAAAATGGGTTTTTGAAATCCAGTTAAGAATTCACAATAATTAAAATAAATCAACCTTGCTAATTTGTAGAATTATTATTTGGCATTTCAGCTGGATATACTGTCTCCTAAAATTCATGCAGTTTTGACACTGGGGTTATGTGTATTTTTCAGTTTTGGCGCAATGTTTTCTTTTGCTTATCTTTGACATTTTCTCTCTGGTCTGCTTAATTTTTGTAAAAATGAAATGCTGGGTTATATATCTGTGCAAGCTAGTAAAAAGTTAAGAATACATGAGTTAGTTTAGTGGAAATATTTAGTCTTACTTTATTTGGTAACTGTATGGAACCAGCCATAAAATAATACTTTAAATGGTCCACTGGAAGTTTGGGTAGATGTTTAAGGTCCCATAGCAGGAAAGTAAGGGAGAATTTTACTAAAAAGTTAAAAGAAAATATTAACAGTTGTAGAAAATACCCTTCAGTAAAGAAAAATATAACTTATACACATTACAGGGAAACTTTCAAATCTGGATGCATCACCCAGTGCCCAAATGTTTCATGTTCTACCACTACACATTATTGTGGTTTATATTATTTTGTTATAAATATATCACTCTGCAAGGTTCCATTTAATTTTTCAACAAAATTATACATTTGCAATGTACACTGCTTAAACAGACTTTGGATCTCAATTTCTAAATAATATACTCAGCCAGATTAATATAATATTTAGGTTGCAACCCAACATGTTATGCTTTTCTGAATCTAAAACTCCAAGAAATATATTCAAGTAGCAGTGGCTATCTTCCCAACTCCCCTTCATTGATCCATTTACCCCTAGAACATCATAATATCTCAGACTTTATAAAATATATTCTCTTTCAGGTTGACCACTGCAGGCATCTCTTTAGCAATATTTATCCTCATGAGTTTTGTGGGGAAAATTCCTTTAATATTTAATTTTTGCAATAAATACAGCCAGGAGACTTGTCATAAGTATGTTACCATTCTACTGTGATCCAAGCCATGCCTGGTAGTAAGTATATAGTATGCTAAACTGGATGAAGTTTCTGTGCTTAAGATGCTGATATGTGACTACTTCCTTTATTTTAAACAGTTCTACACAGCCTGTTTTTAGTAAAATCCAGCTTCTGATGCAATTTAAATTTAACATCATGATCACATCTAGGATGTGATACACGTAGTTTTATACGTGCATAAGTCTTCAAAATCTCCCTGTGTCCTCTCAATCTTTTATTTATACATTTCTGTATTTTCTCTGATAATCATTTATTAGTATAAGCATACTCTGGAAGAATATTGCTTTCCTTTCTAAAACCTATTCTGGGAAGGTTTCAGCACTATTTTCCTAAACCAGCAAATATGAGATTTTGCATCTATTAGGACTATATTTACTTCCACCAAGCAATGTGACAAAAAGACAATACTAGTCTATTTGTAATGATCCAGGAACTGTTTATAAAGTATAATGGCAAATTGTTACAGCACAGAACTGAACAAATGACCAACATGTTACACTGTCCACTTCACAAAAGCTGTCATTTTACTTTGATGATGAAGCCAGAGCAGAGTAACAAACTGTTAAGACAGAGAGCTACAATTATGCACTGTCCAGAAATGTCAAAATTAAAAGGCTTCTTCAGAGAAACCTGACTGGCAAGATATAGACAGAAAATATATAAAACAAGCCAGCTCAGTGGCATGTATAGAAAACGTCTTGAGTGCAGCCCAGGTGACTTAAGTTTGATTTGGGGTTTGGGTACCTGGCATTCAGGAAGGATGGGCATTCCTGTCCCGGTGAGGGGGTCTGCATACCTCTCAACCTCTTAGAGTAAGAAATCTGGACAAAGCCATGAAAAAATGGTACAAATAGAGACAATTTTTAAATGTTGCTCTTACAAGCTTAGAAAGTTGATAGAATAACAGGTTTTACATTAGCATGAATTTTCTGAAGGGTATGAAGTCTAAAACTCTAATGTCTGTCATTATTTTCTGACTTCAATATTTAATAGTTTGCGACTACTTTGCCTGAAAGCCACAATTTTATGAAAAATGGACCAAAAATATAAGGCAAAAATCTGGACATTCTACGAAAATCTGTACAGTTGAGAGGTATGGGGGCTGGCCATGGGCTGTAGCAGTTCTTCAGAGGAAGGAAGCAGGCCTGTGACCTAGGGTCATGCACACAGATGACCAAGTTATCAAATGGTAATAGCCTTCATCAGCAAGCACATGTGAATGTAAACCTGCACAGAAAGGCATAGTGACTTCCACTATGATGTGGGTCACATACCCCCCTTTACAGGGGGGGGAATAGGGCATAGATCAAAAATGTTTTCATTGCCAGTTTACCAGTGAGTACATAAACAACCTTTATGGCTGCTTGAATGATAGTCTCCCCAGATGGCAGTCAGTGATGAGCTCAAGTCCAATATGGGAGACGTTATGGTCTGCGGGTACAGGAGCAAGGAAACAAAAAGCATTAAAAATGCATGAGATATATGTTGTACTATCATCATGCACAAACCATATTCCCAGGCAGTGAATAAAAACATACAACACACAGATTTTGAAGAACTATAAAGAAAATACAGAATTACACAATCTAATAAAAATTCCGCAAACAGCATCATACACTGTATTATCTAGCATAACAATGATAGACAAGCCCCGGGATTCATGAAGCTTGCGCCAGGCACAGGTGTAGCGTTGGTGTTTTAACTCCAAATATGGCCACCGACTGATCCAGGTACAAGCTGTTTCCACGTGCACTACCAGCATATGCCAGAGCTGTGCAGCTCACTGCGCTTGTATGCTAATTACCAGTGCAGCATGCAAATGAAGGTATATAGCGATTCATGAAGTGGTGCAGGCATAGAGTAAGCATGTAGAAATGTAAACCAAAAAAATGGTTTACATTTTTTCAAACAGAACATCGGAGCCATGAAAGCGGACCAAACTTACGTATTACAATGTTAACCTATGCCAATGGCTAAATATACAGCCAATGGCATAAAAAAACACACACAACACATAAAAAATAACATTTAATGTCATGGCCACACTAACGCAAAGTACAACTGCAGTGCATGGGTGCGCAAATGGGAACACAAGAAAAATATATTTAGATGTCATAAAACTGCAGTGTAACACAAATCATGATTTCGCCATAATAGTCAATGGTACGCATGCTACACCACAACCAAGGCGCAAGGGTTGCTAAGGATCTGTGAAAGTGTTCCACGTGGTAACTAGGAATTAGTAGTCAATGCCATGTGAATGAGTCAAGTAATACTGAATCGCAAACGTCCCACCGGTGTAAGGATGTACCACACGGTGCAGCGGTACAACACCGAGGAGTGGCCTGGAGGTAAAAATGACATCATGAGAGGTGTACACCACCGTAGCTGTAAGCACATTGGAGCATTGGTAAACCGGGTTGCCTGTTGCTAAGCAAAGCCACAAAATAGGGGTGTGTTCCTAACCATAGCTATGCTTAGCTGAGAGCGCACAAGGTGACTGAAAGTGCATGTGAACGTGGATGAAAACACGCTCAAAATCCGGAAACTGTGCGTGCGCGGCGCGCAACTTAGGTGAAACAGGAAGGTTATGGGAAGACAATAAGGAAATGCTGCAGCATGGTAATTGGAGTACGAATGAGTAATTAACATTTAGAAACTCACAGTGGTCCATAGACAACAGCTAACAAGGCTGCTAGCAGTTACCTGCAGAACAGGAAAGGGGAGGTGCCGTACAGCAAAGAAAAGAGAACTATCATAGCAGAACAAAGCAAACCTGCTGTAGCTCAGCTACATAACACATTTCCCAACACAATGGGTCGTGGAAGCACAAAACAAGAAAGGTGGCAGCTGGATGCATGCCTGACAATGGGAGGTGAATCGGGTTGAAAATAGAAGTAAAGGGCAATAGATGAATCACAGCAGACAAGAGTAAGTCAACACCAAAGGCCACACAATAGCAGTACCTGCTGTAAAACCAATAATTAAGATACCCTGCAGCTGGAATAGCACAAACACACCCAATTACACCAGCATCATCCATTGCATAATAGTATAAGGTGTGAAGGCCCCACACACACACACTTGTGTATTCCCAGACACTCTGCACCATTGGTGTATACAGATGGGGAACTTTTAATATGTATATGTTAGGGGCTGCCATAGCTTTGATTCACCAGCATGTGTTGGAGACTGATGGTGGTGTGGAGGATGATGCTGACAACCATCTCAGGCACCAGAGGAGGAGACGAGTGTTCAGACCCAGGGTAACCTACCAGAGGCTACATGATCTGGAGATAGTAGAGCATTACAGGGTGGACAGGGACATCATACAGCAACTTGTTGAGCTGTGCCGGCCACACCTCAGAGCCAGAAGTAACAGAGGGGAACCCATCCCAGTGGACACGAAGGTATGTGTAAGCTTGAGAATACTAGCCATAGGTACCTTCCAAAGGCCAACTGGGGATATCATGGGGATCTCACAGGCATCAGCATCCAGAGTACTCCACCAGTTCCTGGATGCCATGTTACCACATGCTAATGAGCACATACACTTCCCCCGAATGCAGGAGGAGTTGGCCAGCAATATGCATCTCTTCCACTGTGTGGCGGACTACCTGGAGGTACTGGGTGCAATAGACTGCACGCACATACATATCAAGTCACCACTGGGTGAGCAGCGTAGGTGCTACATAAACCGCAAGGGATTCCCCTCCATCAACTGCCAGGTCATGTGCAATGCCCAGGGCATTATCATGGATGTGTGTGCCAGCAGTCCTGGAAGCTATCACAACTCCCACATCTGGCATGCCTCACAGCTGTATCAGGTATTTGCCAGGGGGGCAACCCATATGGCCACCTGGTGGGGGATGCTGGCTATGCACTGGAACTGTGGATGATGACACCCATCAGAAATGCGCACTCAGCCACGCAAGAATGCCATAATGAGACACATGCAGAAACCAGAATCATCATAGAACACATGTGTGGGATGCTAAAATCACAGTTCCATTGCTTTGACATATCTGGTGGAGCCTTGCAGTACTCTCCAGGAACATGTGCCCACATCTTCATAGTATGTGCCATGCTACACAATATGATCCTGCGGAAACAGCTGCAGCAGGGACAGAATGGTGAAGGCCCTCACAGCCCACCACCATTGCCAAGGGACCCACAGGCACAGGGGGGGCTCAGACCACGAACACCCTGTATTAGCCCCAGTAGGCAGACAGAGGTGTTCCCAGTATGCCCATGCCTTGGCAAAGAGGGAACTTATAGCACACACACACTGACAGTGTAGGCACTCATTGACTGACACCCTTCCCACCTGCACACACAGCAAACATGGATGGCACACACACACGACCACCTGTAAATTGTCATATATAGGTAGTCTACTGTGTGCAACCTACATAGATAGCCCTCAACTATTGTACACACAACCGCCATTGGCACAAGGTAAGTCAATACCAAAGCAGTATATTAAGCTATCAGCACGTGTCCATACTGTATGTACAGGTTCATAGATACATAGATAGGTATATGCCAAACCGCCGAGGCCACTCATAAGCATAGGCAAAATGTGTCTGCTGTCGCCACCCCATCGATACACTAACTGTCCCTTTATGGAGCAGTGCCACTTGCAGGATCACTGGGGTGTAACTACTGTTCACCACCCACTCTGCAAGGATTCCCCAGAGTGTTAGTGAGGGGTTTTGTATAATGTAATCAGGGATGTGTTTCCAAATAATGGGGAGTATCCCTGACAGGAATCTTCACAGATGTGTACATGTTACATAGTATTCCTTAAACACAGCTTGCATATATAGGTAGTTCTCCACAGAATAATAAACATGTGGAACACACAACCACTGAAATGTGCGTTCATCACCCTTGCACTACCAGTGCCTGCTCTGAGAGGTAAGATATCACTGCCAGGATTAGAACACACAACCATGTATGCATTCATCACAATAACATACCACTAAGCTACCTGAGATGTACCAATAGCAGTCGTGTAAACTGACAGGATAAAACACAAAAGGTAGGAATGTGTTGAAATAGGACAAACCAGCATGTACACAATGAAAGGTGTATGTTATATATATATATATATATATATATATATATATATATATATATATATATATATATATATGTATATATATATATATATATATATATATATATAATATATATATATATATATATATATATATATATATATATGTATATATATATATATATATATATATATATATATATATATATATATATATATATATATATATACACACACACACACACACACACACACACACACACACACACAATCATATATATATATATATATATAGAGAGAGAGAGAGGGGGGGGAGATATGTCGATATATATGGGGGTATACATATATATGTAGATATATACATAGGTTAACAACATCTGCATAACCATGGAGGTACATCCCGAGGCTTAAGGTCCGAAAGAACACAGTACCGAAACACCAGATGTACGAGGTGTAATCTCACGATGTTAATGGACAGTTAGTCAGTGCTTTGGTGTTGCGGTTTGGGTAGGTTACTGTGTGTATGTGTGTTTCTTAGGGCTGTAGTGTGTGTAAGTGTGTGTTCTATGTGTGGTGTGTGTTGTTGGGGGACTGTAATGTGTGGTTGTGCTTTAGCTTTATGCGTCTGTTTGCACGACCTAGGATGTAGAATATTAAAGTAGTGGGTGGTGTGTGGGGTGCAGACACCTACATGGGATGTGTAGGGGGGCTTGGCCACCTGCTCATCCATAGTGTAGGATGGTTTGTTTGGATGTGTTGGGTAGCAGTGTGTCTGTGTGTGCATGTGTGTGTTCCATGTTCGTGTTACCTTCGCAAGTTACTGTCGATGTCGGTAATGTGGGGTATGGGAGTCTGTTCCCAGGACTGTGTGCATCGGAACACTGTGGTTTTGGAATTCCATAGGTCTCCCGTATACAGCAATTGAAGTGTTCACATATGTGTATAACATAGACTATAGCAATCACACATTCTGCCACTACCAACCTTTATGAACAAAGGATAAGGAGAGTATATGCCTATACACCATTACAAATATGTGCTATGGACATGAACCAATGATAGTGTTACCACCTGTTCCACTTTGCAAGGGACACTCCCTCTTTGAGCGATTGTGTCCTGACCAAATATATTAAACGTGGCAAATATCCTGGGATTGTAGGACATAATTATGTCCCATATGTGCTGTGTATTTTGGGATTCAGTAAGAGGCAATGCTGAAAGAACCAGTTTTCCGCTGCTGTGAAGACTTGTTGTGTAGTGGCTGAAGCTTAATTGGGGAGGATGCTGAACATATCAGTGTTGCATCATTGGCATATTGTATACATATGGATTGAGGAAGGGATATATTTAGATTGTTAATAAAAATAGAAAAGAGGAGAGGTCCTAGTATTGAGCCTTGTGGCACTCCTATTGTGATGGGAAGAAGAGATGAAATGTGATTATCCCAAAGAACTGCTTGTTGTCTATTTTCTAAGTAGGAATTAAACCACTGGATAGCTTGAGTGTCCAAGGCAAATGATTTGAGGATGTTTAGTAAGAGGGAATGGTTGACCATATCAAAGGCCTTAGAGAGGTCTAAGAATAGTGCTGAGGACAGCAGGTTGTTGTTCCGATTTTTAATAATATGGTCTGTGAATGACAAGAGTGCTGTAGTAGTGCTGTGATAGGGTCTGAAACCGTGTTGGCAGTCTGCTAGAAGATTGTTTTGGAGAAGATGGTCAAGTAGTTGACGATGTATACATCTTTCCAAGATTTTAGCTAATGGAGAAAGTAAGGCTATGGGACGGAAGTTGGATAGCTCGAAAGAGTTACCACCCTTATGTAGAGGAATGATATGAGAAACTTTCTAGAGGGTTTGGAATAAAGCCTTGAGTTATGGTTCGATTAATTAATATGGAGACAGGAAGGGCAATTACTTTGGCTGCAATTTGTAGGTATTCAGCTGGGAGAAGGTCAGCTGAGGGGGTACATGGTTTGAGTTTTGTAAGAAGAGTAAAGATAAGATCTGTTGAAACTGGTTGCAGTTTGAAAGAGGGGGGATTTTTGTTGAGGGAATAAGGTGCTTGCGTGGACTGTGGAGATAAAGTTGAAGCAAGAGAGGTGACAGTGTCTGAGAAAAATTTGTTGAAAGTATCAGCAATTTGGTTAGGCGTATTCTGAGTGAGGTTAGAAGGAGTGAGTGTTTTAGAGTTACCTGGATGTAGTAGTTTATTAATACTTGACCAGAATTTCTGGGGGTTTTGGTGTTGGGTATGTTGGAAATTGCAATAATAATTTTTTTATCAAGGAATATAAGTTTCTTTGTTGCATTCCTCAGTTGTTTAAAGGTTTGGTGGTCTGAAGGGTTTTTAGTACTACGCCATTTGGCCCAGGTTCTATTTCTATGTAACATTTTTTGTTTGGTTTCTCTTGTTAGCCAAGGAGCAGGCTTTGCTTTGGTTTTAATTAATCTAGTAGGGGCATGGAGGTTGAGGATTTGAAGGAATTTGTTGTTAAAGTAAGAGACTGCTTCGTCGAGAGGTAAGTATTTTAGGGGAGTCCAATTACAAGCTTTGAGTTCTAATTGGAAGTTAGTTTGGTTGAAATTGCTTTTGTTCCTGGTAGTTCTAACTTGAGTATTATTGGAGATGGGGCTGTTTTGTCTGGTGATAAAAGTGGTTAAATGGTCACTGATATTATCAGGTAGTGTGCCTGTAGTATAAATCATAGGGTTGCTATTAACTACAATCCAGTCTAGGGTACTTTGTTTGAAGCTGGTTTTGTTTATTCAAGTGGGGACAGTAATGGTTTGGATAAAGCCATAGAGGTTTATGTGAGAGGTGGGTTTTTGGGAGATGCAAGAATTCCAATTGATATTAAAGTCACCTAGAAGTATAGTTTCCTGAGGGAAGGAGTTTGAGAGCCAGTACAGTAAGTTTTCAAGGGTATTAATATTCTTACCTGGGGGTATATAACATCAAATGATATAAATGGATTTATAAGTATTAATTTGTAGTTTGGTGATTAAGATTTCATTATTGCTTTGCAAGGGTGGTTTTGTATCTAGTAAGGTAACCAGTAGTTCAGTTTTGTAAAGTATAGCTACACCTCCACCCTTTTTGGTGTGTCAGTCAAGTCTAATGATGTTATATCCTGGAGGTAGTATGTCATTATCCTTGGTATCTGCTTTTAGCCAGGTTTCAGTTAGACAAAGGATATTGAAGGAATATAGGTCAAGAAGGGCATGCATTTGTGTTGTTTTATTGTTTAGGCTGCGAATATTTAGGTGGGCTATATGGAGAGAGTTCTGATTGGGGGTAGGAATTATAAAATTAGCTTGGTTTACTGTGGGGATGGTAGGGTGGTGATTATTTGGGCCTGGATTGGGATGAATGTCACCATATAGGAATAATAGCTGCTGGTGACTATGTAGGTATTTGGAAAGTTTGGAAGAAATTGAAAAACGTTTCTTGTTAAGAAAAAAATTGATATGAGTTGATCTATGGTAATGAGGCATGAGGTAGGAAGATGATGAAGTTATATTGATGTGTGGTTGTGAGATGTAGTGAGGGTGTAAAGTAGTTTGTTTTAGTGCTAGTTGAGATTCAGATAAGTTTGTGTTTTCATAGAAGGTAAGGGAGTAAGCAATGAGAAGAGTGTTTAGGAGTAGGAAGGAGGAGAGTAGGATGTTATTTTTAGAAATGTGTGGGTTATACATAGTGAGTGAAGGTGAATACAAAGAGACAGTGAGTAGATAGGTATAATGGTGGGTAGTTAATGGTGAGTATTTGATTTAAAAGAGGGTGTTAATTAGAGGAGGAACAGATAGGAATATTAAAGAGTGGGCGGAGTTGCAAAAATGCCTTAATTATAAGGGTATAGTTATAGGTGGATGGAGTAGGGGGTAGGGCTATTGAGCTATAAGTGTAGGACCCCTGGGGGTGGGAATTGGGGGTAGGGTAGGGGGAGCAGAGTGAGCCCGCAGGGCGAACGGAGCGGGTAGAACAAAGGAGAAGAAGTGCCAGAAGAAAAAAGACAATCAGTCAGTTTGTCTGGGATCACTCCCAGGGTCAGGTAAGCTATCCTAGAGAAGGAATTAGTAGGATGTATATAGGTAGAACAGAGAGACTTATAGGGAATTAAGAGGGTGCAGACAGAGTTAAAGTACTGGAGAGATAAAGAATTACTAGAACTATGGGGGTCAAAGTGGGGAGGGCAGGAGGGGCTAATCAGGTAATGTAGGCTAAACTAGTTGTATGATGAGAGAACTAAGTAGGAAAAAATGTTCCTTAATTTTTAGTGGGTTTGGGAGAGCAGGGGTAAGGAGAAAGCCTCAGGAGGGTATAATAATACTATGAGGGAATAATTACAAGAACCTAGCTAGAATGTTTCTCTATGTGAGGGAATTCCGAATAGGGAATGAAGAAAGTCCTATACTGCCATCTAGTGGCCTTGGTTAGGAATTACTACCCTAGTTTGTAAGGGTACTAGAAAAACGGGCACAGGTTAAAAAGGTATATATATATATATATATATATATATATATATATATATATATATATATATATATATACATATATATCGTTATATATATGATTATATATATGTACATCAGTGTGTCAATACATCCCCTGCTCATATGCACTTACACATGCGTAATGGTGTTTATAAGCTTCACCAGCATACTAGTGCCTTATTCATTATAATGCAGACACACTCCAGTTATCTTGTAATCGGTATGTAGCACGTTATACAGTGGACAGATGCCGCTATATGTTCATGTAGGGATTACCGATGGTAACTGGAATGTGATAGTGTGATTCAACCTATACCTCTTCTGCGCAGCCTATTATTCCATGTACTGTCGATGTTTGTATGGGCACATTCCTATTATTTATGTCAGCAAATGGAATGCATGTGTTACAGAATTTGTACTTCAACATATATTGTTGTCTGCATGTGAGTATGCATATATACCTATTACAACCTAGCTGACCTCCACGGGCAGTCCATTAGAACTGGCCCATCCAACCCTGGCATGCCTGGATCCATAATTGCATACCCATAGTTCCTCCACCCCACCCATGTTAAATTTACAGGCTTAACATCCATTATCCACTTGTTATCACAGCCATGACACACCTTTACACATTTCCCTCTCCAGAGCTTTTGGGGCCCCTACACACATTCTGTCCCACCTTGTATATTCACAGGGTTTCCTGCCATATATCTTTGCACATAAGTGCATTTCCTGGTGTTATGGAATACATCCATTTGCGCTTTCCAATTTTTGGAGGTCCCATTATGGGACTACATTCCGCCTGTGTGTAAAGTAGACCTAGCATTTCAACGATGTTACTCCCAGTGGTAATACCCTGCCTGTGGTGTGAGTAGCGGTGCTCTGCTCCCTCCTGGGCAGCTTTTTATGACATACGCTGAAAGCACTTTACAATACCAACATTGCTCTTGATTCCCTTCACATCCCTTGTGTATGCTTTACTGTTACAATGTCCATTCTTTATATATATATATATATATATATATATATATATATATATATATATATATATATATATATATATATATATATATATTTCTCATGTATGTAGATATATATCTATACACACATATGTGTGTGTGTGTGTGTGTGTGTGTGTGTGTGTGTGTGTGTGTGTGTGTGTGTGTGTGAGTGTATATATATATATATAGATCTATATATATATATATATATATATATATATATATATATATATATATATATATATATATATATATATATATATATATACTATGTATTATATATGTTACATCTGTACATACAAACATACATTTCCTATGCTGGGAGCCGCTTACACCCACGCAGGCGCACTCGCCTATGCTTACTGTGCGTTACATATGTTTACTGTCATTTATTTATACTTATTTGTGCCTTATACATTATGACAATACCACTTTGATTGAAAGGAATTGGTTAATAGTCCCATGGGATACACACGTTCACCGTTACATGTTTAAATGTCAGCTTTACAGCAGAGCAACATTAATTCCACAAGGAAAATGATATCTGCTATTGTCGACCTTGAACCGTGAATGCCTTTTCGTTAGGCGGACGCTCTAACCACTACATTATTGGTGTTCTGCCTCATTTATATATATATATATATATATATATATATATATATATATATATATATATATATATATATACGCATGGTGCATAGTTAACCAAACACACTCATCACTTCAGTTACTCAGCAGGCATCCATTTACCTGTTGGGAAAAATGCACTACTACACATGCGTCATTCTCTATTCCCTACTGCTCTGGACTCAAGCCGCATGTTGATTTACTCCAAGGATATTCAGACCTCTACAGCCTATAGTCCTGGCACATACATGTGTTCAATTGTCAGGGTGTTCATATGGTCTTCCGGGTTTAGGTTTGTCTGACTAGGGACCAGAACTGCCCTGTACCTAGTTGAAAGTCAGACTTAGCAAGGGGAGATCGTTTGTTCCACTTTTAGCGTTCTACCTGTGGTTGGGGATGCAGAGGTGTGCTCACCGATGGCCATCCTGATATATAACAGCACTAAATATTATGGCTGGTTCCGCTGCTGTTTCCCTTCACATTCGTTGTGACTGCTATATTGTGACCATGTTCATTCTTCATAACTACATATATGTATATATGTGTATCTTTATATCTCTCTCCATATATATCAGTCTGTACATACACATGCATATACACCTACATACGTTTTTACATTCCACATACCATTTAATCACCGCCAACTACCTGCTTGCATACCCGCTTACGACTAGGGTTGCCACCTTTTCTAATGGACAAAGTGGGGCATTTTCGGGACACACATCAGATTTTACAGGCCGATGCATACCCACGGTCAGTGCAGGGTTTAGACCTTTACTTATTTTCCTAGATGAGAGCTTTTTCTTGTAGCAGTTTAGTTGCTTATTCTGTTTCTTGTAAAATTTATGTATTTTACATACAGAAATAACTGTTTTATGCAACTGTTACATGAAATATGGTACATAATTATTTCCTGCAATCACAGGACATTTGCCATTGTATTATTTTTGGTCAGGACACACTGCCCAAACAGAGACTGTCCCTCACAAAGTGGGACAGGAGGTACCCTGCTTACGTCAGCACCTTAATCACCCTATATCCAACTGCCACTATGCAAATATGTAAGGTATATATTCTTGATAATGCATGTGAGGAGCCGTGCATCACAGTCAGATGTTTAATCCCAGGTAGTAGGTTCTGAATGACCGGCTGGAGGCTGAGCAGTCTCATGAACCACTACTGCACATACAACTTGTGTCCAGATGTCTACAGGACTGGACATCATGTCGTGACACCAAGTCTGATGTTTACACAGGATACTTATCCCATGAGGGATGTCCAAAAATTGAACAGACCAATAACCTCCAATAACCTTCAATATTTCTGGATTTATGAAAATGTGATAGGGTTATACATGCAAGGGATTCATAGTTTGCAATCCTGAGACTGCCTAGGGTGAGACTGCCTACTAGATATGAGTAGTGGTCACTATGTGCAGATATGGCTGCACCAAGCTAGCAGCCCGAGTATGGCTGGATTTGGTGGATGTTCAGGAATGGGGGGTTGTGTGCTGTAGAGGGGGTGATGGGTATTCAATTATGCATCCAGGTGTGTTGTGGTTGGATGGCTCAGTTCAGGCCAGACCATTAAGTGGGTATGTGCTGGTGACGTTTCTGTACATGTGTATCACACATTTTAATATTCATATGTTTGTGGGATTGTGTTCTACAGTATGGCCTGTCAGGTTGTATTGCGGATGTGTATGTTTGTTTTTTGTGTTTCTTTCTGATTCACCCACTGCTCCCTCGTACACCTCCAGTTCACCTATTGTGTATCCAACACAGTCTCCCCTTGGTGAATTATTACATTAGCCTTCCCTCCAACCCCCATATTCCACCCACTCCATCCATCCCTTCTCTGGTTGATGGCCCATGGCACGGTCAAGGGAACACATTGCATACACTACATATCTCTGGCACCTGTATGGTTATGAGGACTACCCTGGCATTTTTCACCTTCCACATGCTGTACATCATGCACATTGGTACACGCAAATACTTAACTTTCATGACATGGTAGGTAGACCTGGGTAATACCCGTTCATCTTTGGCCCATCCTGACAAGGACGCCTTGGACCGAGAATTGGCAGATTTTGGGCGAATGCTCTGACCATTGGTAGGGTTGCCACCTTTTCATATGGCCAGGATGGGATATATTCGGGACACACATCAGATTTTACAGGCCAACACATACCCATGGTCAGTACAAAGGATAGTACTTTTGTTTTATGCCTAAATGTAAGCTTATTGTTGTAGCAGTTTAGCTGCTTTTTCTGTTTCATTTACTTGCTTATTCTGTTTCTTGTAACATGTAGGTATTTTACATATGGAATTAAGTATTGTATGTGACTATTACATAAGATTTGGGACATAATTATGTCCTACAATCGTAGGACATTTTACATTTATAATGGTTTTGGTATGGACACAACTGCCCAGGGGAGGACTGTCCCTCACAATGTGGGACAGGTGGTAACCCTGACCATTGGGCTAGGCTTAGCTATTGGTGGTGCGCTAACATGATGCATTTCGCTTCCACTTGGTATAACTATTGACATTACAATGGAATATGGGCATTGGGTTTTAAATGTCATTTGTTCGAGGGATGGGGACTCAATATTCAGCTATATACATCTGTGTTTGCTTCTTATTTTTGTGTTCGCAAAACTGTCTTGCATACTTTGCATATGTTTCAGTATCCATGGACACTGACAGGTGTGATTACTATTAGAGGCAGGCTGTACTATTCAGCATTTTAGGTTGCAAGTAAGCAGCCGACATGTCCACACCTGCGTGTGGCCCCCTGCACTCACACACATTTCCTATGCACGTGGATGTGGTGGCAGCGAACCTTCATTAATATGCATATGGTGCTACTGCGCCATCTCTGTGTCGCATGGTCGCTGCAAGCCTAACTCCGTCCTTGCGCCGAGCTTCATGAATCCTGGGGAAGGTTGTGAATCTTTATGAGATGTACATGTTATAACTAAGCTTCACTCTCAAAGTTACAACTATAATATACATACCACTCAAAGAGTGAAACCTTGCATATCACTGTTATCACTGTGAGACATTTTTCTTTATATTATGCCTAAGAGCAGAAATACAGAAATAAAAAAAATGTTCTAATTAGCTGAATGTTTCATTTTTGTCAATCTATTGTTTATCCATCTTCTTACATCAATGGTTTCTCTTCAGTGGTAATTAAAGCAAGTTAGTAAAGGCTGAAATGAATTCCTAAAAACTTAAATGCATGCCTACAGCAAGCTACTTCACCCCACCCCCATTGAAATGTAGTCATCGTTCTCTCTCTCTTTATATTAGTGCATTAAAGAAATAATTTCATGTTTTCCTTTACTGAGGTGCATACCCAGTAATATTTCATAATCTTTTATTTATTTAACACTTGTTGACCAGGAAAGCCCAACTAGGACAGAGCTTATTTTCAGCAGATGCCCAGGGAGAAACACTCCAGATTCATGCCTTTGGAATGTGGGAAGAAACCAGAGTACAAAGAGGAAACCCACATGAACCCAGGAAGGACATGCAGACTCCACACAGAAGGCTCCCCAGCCAAGAATCAAACTGGAAAAACTTTTGCTGTGAGGTGACAATATTAACTGCTGGACTACTGCACCACTTTTAGACATCTATAGCCACTTCAATCACTTACTTTGTTGTTTGTTTACCACACAGAAAAATAGTTCACCTGAATGCTTTAATAAAGACTGCTTTTGTCATTCAACTACCACTATACCATGCAGCTCTAACTTGTTATTCATTTAATGCATTATGGGGCCTAAGCCTACAAAAAATACTACAGCATGAAAGTATGAAATCCATTTACTCTGAAACAGAATACAAATTACAGGCTAGTCTATTTAAATTAACACTGCAGATACTAAGTTATTTGATAAATAATAAATGACATAGGTCAATCACACACTACCCAGGCTGATGATACCAGATTATGACGCAGGGTTTGTCTTGTGAGGGAAGCTGCCATTTAGTGTATAGTGCTCATGACATTGTGTATTGCAACAAAAAGTCTAAAGCCACAGACACGGTGGTCTTTATTAATACAGTTGAAGCTTATGACAAAGTTTGCTGGGACCTCCTTGTGACTGCGTTTGGGTGGTGCTACACAAACTTGGGTTTAGGCTGTGCAGGACACAATGGCCCAGATGGCTTTATAATGTGGCATCAGTTGTATGTGTCCAGGACAGTTGGATATTATCACATTTTTCATAAACTGTACAATGCAAATGACAGTGAGATATGCCCTTATGGCCTGATTGCCTTTTGCATGGAATCAGTGGCTGACTGAAAGACAACGAGCACTTTTACGGTGCTTATTGTTGGGGAAAATTTGTCTTAAGCAGATAATATTCCTATGCATTTAGAGAACCTCAGAGAGGACCTTCCCTTCTAAAGTTATTGCTGTAGTTACTGTGTTAATTTGTAAGGTCCTAAAATACATGTGGACAAAATGGTTACTGTTGATAAAAAGTCAGTATTACTAAGAAAATCAAAACGGGCCTTTGTGGTTTAAATGGGTTGGTCAAAAACTAAAATATCTGGCGCCTGGAGACCGAGATGAATTTTCAGTTTGTTTATTTTTACTTATAAGAATATGTGCCTGAAATTAAGGATTTTGCTCCCAGGTGATCTGGATTAACCTCTTGCAGATGGACATAGTGGATACTTTTATAGTATACAACTTCTTTGTGCTTGCTTTGTTAAAGTGCATTGTTGCACATTCCAAAAAAAGTACAGTCAACAATCTCTTGAAGTTGTGTGAAACCTTCTTGTTATATAACTATATGCAATACTAAATCCAATAACCGGCAGAGGAAACTGAACGGACACAGTTAGCAGTTCAAGGCAAAATAGCGTACAAAAACTTTAATAACCGCTTTCATCACACGACTTCATCAGAATACACTCCATTAAAAGAATCAGTGCCTTAAATACATGATAAAACTGCCAATCAGTACAAGTAGAACCAATTAAATAATACAAAATTTAAAAACACAGTGTTCAAATTTCAAAGAGAAAAGACAAATCACTTTGTTTATTAATAGCTAACTAACTTTTGTTAAAAACAAGGGGTAATGTTCATGACAACCTGAACTTTAATGAAAGAAAAGCTTTGGAACATTCAAAAACTTTAAGTAGTCAGTTTAGGTTCATGTAGACCGATAAAGGTTCAAACATAGTTATCATGGACAAGAAGTATATCAAGCCAACATGTCAAAAATATTAGATAATACAGGTGAATACCAACAGGTCACTCTTTTTGACATTCATAAACGTTTTTGTTTTATAAACTCTTATTTGTATGATGCTCTTATGTCTGGAGAAATCAGCACTGAATTATATGAATTTTGTGTAGTGCAGGAACCAAAGATAGGGGTGATTTTTGGAATTCCAAAAACACATAAAGACTTGGTGAATCCCCCGTTCAGGCCCATAGTTTCTTCACCTCATTCCATTACTGAGGGAATTTCTTTGGCTATAGATGCTGTTTTGGGGCCTCTTTTGAACAATAATCCATCTTTTATCAAAGATTCTTGGCACTTCTTGGAGAAATTAAGGGTTTTTTCTGAGAGTGGAACTTTTGATCCTGATAGGCACATTATTTTTACTTTAGATGTGGTCTCATTATACACCTGTATTCCACATCACGAAGGTATTGAGGCTGTACGTAGTTATTTATTTAAAAAGAAACACTTCACCAACGGCGTTATATCTACAATTTGTGGACTAATAGAAGTCATCTTAGAGAATAATTTCTTTTTGTTCAACAATAAATATTACAAACAAAAAAGAGGTATTGCCATGGGCTCTCCAGCTGCCCCTGCATATGCAAATCTGGTTATGGCTTGGTGGGAGTTAGAAAACATCCCCACTTTAAAGGAGAAGTTTCACATTAATTTTTTCTGCAGATTTATTGATGACTTAATATTTATCATAGAAGGTAATGTTGGCACTGTTGAAGCCTTCATTTCAGAGGTTAGTTTGTCATCTGGATATTTAAAATTCACCAAAGGTGACATCGGCTTGGCGGTCAATTTTTTAGATATCCGTTTTTGGTGGGATTTTGTTGATAACAGATTTCATAGCAAAATCTTTAGGAAGCAAACATTCACAAATGGATACTTGCACTACCAAAGCGGCCACCCAAAACACATCATTAGAAACATACCCAGGGGCCAATACATTAGAGCTAGTCGTATGACCAGCAAAGAAGAGGACTTAGTCCAGGAATTTCATTTCATTGCTTCACTGTTTTTACAGAGGGGTTATGATGAACCTTTATTAATTGAAAGTGGCAATGAAATTTTTAACAAGCATCTAACCCATTATCCAGCCATTCTGAATAAGTCAACGGTTATTCCGGTTGATTACCATAGTGAACCAGAAGTCAGTAATTTCAATCTTGATTCAGTGTGTTCACTTGAAATGAGTGGCGACATCAACCGTATTAAATCTGTACTTGAAAAGAATTGGAGGGTTATTCAAGGAAATCCTGACATTGTTCGTGTAGTTGGAAGCAAACCGTGTTTTGTGTTACGTAACACTCATAACATCAAAAAAATGTTAGAGCACAACAGTTTAAACTCTGGGAAGATTGTGATAAACAAGAAGGGTATGTTTTGCTGCGAAGGATGCAGGATTTGCAGATATATTTCTGTAGGTTCTAGCATTGCAGTTGCAACTACAGATAGAACATTTGAGGTCCCTGAGTTTGTTAATTGTAATTCACGTGGGGTGGTGTACATTGGCATGTGTACCGTGTGTCCAGCATTTTATGTGGGAATGACCACAAGAAGTTTGGGCACACGCATAAAAGAACATTTATACAGCATTAGATGCAAAGATGAAAACAATGCGTTATATAAGCATTCTGTTGTTTGTCCCTTTTTTAAGAAATTTGTTTTCTCTGTTTTAGAGGTTTGCAAATCGGACAAGAGAGCAGGGGATTTTAAAAATTATTTAGAGCAAAGGGAGACACTTTGGCAGATCAGATTAAATTCTGATAAAACCCCTGGGTTAAATGAGACCATTAATGTCAAGTGTTTTTTAAAATATCGTAAGTTAGCTATTAATAAACAAAGTGATTTGTCTTTTCTCTTTGAAATTTGAACACTGTGTTTTTAAATTTTAAATTTTGTATTATTTAATTGGTTCCACTTGTACTGATTGGCAGTTTTATCATGTATTTAAGGCACTGATTCTTTTAATGGAGTGTATTCTGATGAAGTCGTGTGATGAAAGCGGTTATTAAAGTTTTTGTACGCTATTTTGCCTTGAACTGCTAACTGTGTTCGTTCAGTTTCCTCTGCCGTTTATTGGATTTATTTGTTTTTGGCTTTCTACATTTATACAAAAGTGGCAAGTACCAAACTGTAAAAAATAAAAAGTTCCGTACTGACAGACAAAAAAAATTTACATTTATATGCAATACTATTTTATACATTTCTGATGCAGAAGCAATGTTATTTTTGTATTTTATTTTGTTTTGTTGTTGTTGATAAGTATGGGTCCCTGAAATGAAAATTTTCTTGGAGATGAAACTCTTGCTATGATTTCGTGACCACAGGGCCTCAATCCCAAAATCTGCATACAGGCTACTATATTTCCCAGCTTCAGGACAGTCTTATGCCATAGAAATGCAATATGTGAGCTATGTCTTATGGGTGGAACAACTTGCATTGAAATATAAGATATAGAATGATTTAATAGCAAAACCATAATGTTATTGAGTTCTAAAAGTAAATTAGTTTTGATTATCCAGAGCACATTGGTGGGGTATGTAAATAATTGCTCAATACCTACATAATATCATTTTATGGATGTAGTCATAACAAAAACAGAGAAGAGTGTGAAACTAAAGCAACAAAAACATACTATAATCTTAATTTATTTTCAAATGATCAGAAGTGTAAGTGGAAGTAAAGCTAATTGTAAACAAAGTTGCATGGAAAAGGCAGTAATGTACTTTAAATAGGGCCTTGCCATTTTTGGATTAAACTTTGGAAGATACCTATGCCATTCACAAAGCAAGTGAAGAGACCTAGAGGGGGCATAGGTCGTAGGAACATTTTCACCTTATTAGAGGACTAAGCTTACTGGACTTTTTTGGACTGCTATATAGTCAAACATTTCAGCTTATGTAGACTACTTGTAGGAAGTAGATTGTGTTTCACTCTCGCTATCAGCTGGGCAAACTAATGAGCTGGAATATTGCTGCTGGTGTCTTTTATGAAGACCCCCTTCCATATTTAAACAAATGCAGTGCAATAAATGACTGGCTGCCTCAGGTTAGGGTGGCATTATGGATAACTCCACGTATATCATAACAGTGTTGATTAATTTGTGCATTTTCCTCCCATTGACGAAAGACATCACAGTCATCGATGGATGAGAAAAAGATGAAATCTTTTGTTGGCTGGTCAGGAGTAATGGTCTCTGGTTCCTTGTAATAATCTTTGAGGAATTCTCTGCCACTGAGAGCTACTGTAATAGATATCATCAAGTGTTAGGATTTCTAGACATCCATAGACCTTGCTGTTACTTATTTATTTTTTCTTTAACTACTGGAAGAGCTTATTTGGAAATTAACCGAAGAATAAGAGCAAAAACATGTTGTGTGTTACATTAAAATGCTAGAAGAAAAATACAAATGTATATGGAAACCAGAATATTGTATAAAATGGGAATAAAATAAGTTGGCTTTGCACTCAATATCAGATAGAAAGTTACTTAGACTATAAGTAGCATACAATTAGTGGTCTTACTTGGAATGAGTTTCTCAGTATGCTAAGACCTCATATCTTATGGGGTACAACGGTTAGCCTCCTAACATATTCTTCTTTGATAACTTATAAAGACTGAAAACCCCTTGATATATGTTTGTTGGTAAAACATTAAGGAGATCCATCAGCACAGGAAGAAGAGGAAGAAACAAAATGGACCTGATTCCAAAAATGTTGCTCTTAGTGTGAGTGACTTATTCTAGTATATTATACCAGAGTAAAGTCACTTACACAGATTTTTTGAAATCTGACTCCTCATGTAAGCCTGTTCATAGATAGGTTTTACAACAAAATAAGTCACTTACTTATTTCAGACTTACTTCAGTGTAAGGTCTATGTCAAATCAGAGTGGTGATTACCCATACCATTACAGTGCTGCCTCTCCCTTTAGAGCAGAAGAGCAAGTCTTTCAGAATCAGGGCAGGCTTACACCTTAGTAAATCATTTACGCTTAGAGCAACTCTTGGAATCTGGCCCATTGTCCTTCAATACTGAATTTTATATTTTCCAACCAAGTGGTCATATTAAAAAATCATTCTGAAGCATTGTTTCAGTCCTTATGATGAAAGTACTAACCAGAAAGCTGTTAACTCTAGAATCAACCTTTCTTATTGCTTCACCAGCAAGTAACCCACTCATAATAAAATAACAATGTAAAAAATTTCATTATAAAAGAGTGGAAATCACCCACAAATATTTATTCTAGCCACATATTCTCAATGGAATACAAATATTTAAGCAACATCCATTAAATACATAATACAAACATACAAGCCAGGCTTTAAAAAATGTTATGCCACTTTTTAATAATCCCAGCTCTTTAACTTCTTTTTTTTCTTTTGGCTATTCCAGTTAGGGGTTGCCATAGTGGATCATATGTTTCCATCTCATCCTGTTCTCTGCATCTTGCTATGTCACAACAACCACCTGCATGTACTCTCACCACATCCATAAACCTTATCTTAGGCCTTCCTCTTTTCCTCTTACCTGGCAGCTCCATCCTTAGCATCCTTTTCCCAATATACCCAGCATCCCTCCTCAGCACATGTCTAAACCAATACAATCTCACCTCTCTGGCTTTGTCTCTAAACCGTCCAACCTGGGCTGACCCTCTAATATGCTTATTCCTAATCCTGTCTACCCTCGTCACACCCAGTGCAAATCTTAACATCTTTAATTCTGCCACATCTAGCTCTGACTCCTGCCTTTTTGTCAGTGCCACTGTCTCCAACCCATATAACATAGCTGGTCTCACTACCCTCTTGTAGACCTTCCCTTTCACTCTTACTGGCATTCGTCTGTCACAAATCACTCCTGACACTCTTCTCCACCCACTCCACCCTGCCTGTACTCTCTTCTTCATCTCTCTTCCACACTCATCATTACTCTGAACTGCTGATCCCAAGTATTTAAACTCATCCACCTTTGCCAACTCTACTCCCTGCATCCTCACCATTCCTCTTTAACTGTTGTTTGTAATTTATTTTTTTTTGTTTAAATGATGTTGGATACAAACATGAATAGAAAACATGAAATCAGTTTTTCCACAATAATACTGATGTCTATCATGTTGACCTCACACACACACACACACATACACACACACACACACACACACACACACACACACACACACACACACACACACACACACACACACACACACACACACTTCAGATGTATTGTATTACAGCTTCAAGATGCATTCATTATCCAGAAAAGGAAAGCAAAACAGGCTCTTCCTACACTGTAAATTTAATTTGATTTAAGTGTTTTCATTCTTTCTAATGACCAAGGCTTCATCACAATAGTTGTAGACAAAATAACTCGGGGTTTAAATAATGAAAAAAAAAATCACATGACAGCAAAAATCGCATGTGATAGGAGAACCTATTTTGCTTTCTTTTATTGGTTGGTTATTGGTGTTTTATTGGGAAGTGATTCTACTGGCTTGTATGGGTTAAATTTTGGTTTCTTCAGATATATTAATTGTCAATAAAGACAGATGCAGAAGAATATTACAGCATGATATTTCTCAACATTCAACACATCAAATGAAAACATTCAAAACACATGGCCAGATTACAAAAAAGCTGCTCTCAGTGTAAGTCTGCCCTGATTCCAAAAGACTTGCTCTCAGTGTGAGTGACTTAGTGCAGGGTCAGATCTATGTATAAAGAGGATCACTCTATTGGCAAAATTCCAAAAGACCTGCTCTGAACCTGCTCTCATTGTAAGTGGTCACTTACACTGAGAGCAAGTCTTTTGGAATTGTGTCCATAAAGGGTCAGATTTCCCAAGTATGGCTATCAGTGTAAATTTGTCCTGATTTCAAAGTTTGCTCTCAGTGTAAGCAACTTACTTCAGTGTAAGATCTGTCTGTAAAAAGGCTTACACTGGGAATCAGATTCCAGAAGGCCTGCTCTTAGTGTAAGTGGTCATATACACTGAGAGCAAGTCTTTTGGAATCAGGCCTTTAGTCGTTTCTATTAATCAGTTCAAGTGAATACAAAATATGTCATGTCATTTATTTAGACAAAAATAAGTGCAGTTTTTTCAGTAACGTACTAAAACATACACCCTTCAAGTGGAGTTGTAGTGTCACCCTTCTGACTTGAGGTCACAGGTGGAAGGTGCCTCTCTACAATGCTGGTACATTTGATTAGACTAGAAGATGTGTAGCTGAAGAATCAAGCGTGAAGGGGGTAAGAATTGTTGCAACTGAAGGTCAGTTCTCTTTTCTTAGGGTCTTGATGTACAGGAGTATTATCATTCAGTGAAAAATAAAATCATGATTATATGTTACAGCCATTATATGCACATTTCAAGTAGCTCAGAACAGTGGCACCTCCAAATGCTGAAATACCATGCCATTCAACAGTGTCCATGATTTCTTTTTCATTTCATGCCTACATGAGATGTCAAAACTGCCAATGCTAACAGATAAAGGTTATATAAGGATAGCTGCTAGTATTTCTTGTTTGGACAACTGGTTCTTCTTTTAAGCATTCATTGTCATTCAACTGTGTCCATATCTATGGCACAGATTAATCTGAGTGAGAATGGTTGCTGAAAACGATGTCACCATCTAACTGAAAGCACAGTCTCATGGATAATCTGCACAAAAGGTGATAGAGCTGCTACAACAGTCTGGTTTGTGAAGGTAAGCAGCACAGAGCTGGTCAGTAAATTATCTATGGAGCCACCTCTAGTCAGGATCTGTTCATGATATCAACTTAATAAGTACTTCAATATATTCCTTAGCTTACCCCACTTTCAGATTCACATACCCCAAGAATTAGAAACACATCTTATTATTAAAACTTATAATTTATTTCCCCTATATCTCTATTTTAAGGTGCAGAAAATGTACCACTTATGAGACGAATCTCAGGAAATGTTATGTGAATGAGAATGAACAAGTTTAATGGTATATAATAAATTTCAGAAACAATGTCTTCTGCCACACTGAATGGTAATAATATGTGATGTCCAAAATATATGCAGAAGTACTGCACAGATGGCAATACAAACCAGAGCACAGTACACGCAGTCCTATAAATGGTACCACAGACAGTATTATAAGAATACCTGACACTCACGAATAAGAACCACAACATAGTTTGGTGTGCAGCAAAAATATACAGCTGAGGGCAAATATGGAGTGCACAGTTGATGTCATGATCAGATCATTAAGCTAACCTCCCACACATTACTTATTAACTCCCCCGACCCTGCATTTCTCCACAGCCACCAAATCAGCATGCCTGCTCTTACACTGCAGGGTAAAAGAAGACATTGAAGTGTACACACAAGTCCTGAAAACAAACATCAGATCCCAGACAGACTTTGGATTTTAAAGAAGTGAAACCAAATACCTCACATAAATCCTACCCCAGGATTCAGTAAACTCCATGTAGGGTTCGTGTAGAGCCTACAGGGAGCATTACTGTGTACAAGAAGCAATGCCTGTGGCAGTGGCACACAATCAGTTTTAATGAAGCTGCACATACTTAAACAGGGTTTTGTGGTGCATACCAGTGTATCTGGTGGCAAAACCTCCCCGTGGATGTGGATAGCACTTCCACATACCTCTCAACTGTACAGACTTTCCCAGAATGTTCAGATGTTCACCTCATATCTTTGGTCTGTTACTCGTAAAATTGTGGTTTACTGGCAAATCATTGCCAGATCTCTGAGCACTGAAGTCAGAAAATAATGACAGACATTTCAGATTCAGACTTCATATGCTATGGAAAATTCATGCTAATGCAAAACCTGTTAGTCTATCAACTTTCTAAGTTTGTAAGACTGATATCTCAATATTGTCCCTATTTCTGGACCTTTGTCTCCCCATTATGTATGGCTTTGTGTAATTGTTTAATCTTCTCCCCTTTTTTATTTTGTATTTTTTTTTACTTTTCTTCCGAGGTTTGCATGATGTGCTACTTGCCTCAAACGGCTTTGGCTATGCTTACCAAGTTTGTGCAGCTGGACCACCCATATATCTGATATGACCCGGACATCCAAAAATTAGAAACCAGATGCAATCAATTAATACTGCTGGGCATTGTGCAAACCCAGTAAGTGAGGCTGCATTGTGCTAATACCATGAAGTTAACAATGAATACTAATATTGGGGACCTCATGTAACTAATCCTGTGGTGACAGATGTTAGGTGTAGGACTGGAGTGCAGATGGCCCTGGGTTCTGGTACAGGGTATGCAAACTTTTGTTATACTGTTGTGACATTGCAGGATATACTAATAAAGTGCTATACAAACAAGTGTTTCAATCTTCTTGTGGCAAGAGCTGTAAGTTTAAAACCACTGTACCCATGCTCCTGGGTTCGAATACTGTGTATTCCATATACATTTTACTTTACTTTAATTACCTTGTTTTTCCAAGTCACATTATATTTATTCTCCCAGTTGAATAACAGATTTGCACACGTGGCTGTATATGAAATAACCTTGAGAATGCACACTGTCTAGTTTATGATAATTTGAAAAAGCTGTGCTCCACTTACCATCATGCAAACAAATGTGCTTGGCTTACTGTGTTTGTGCAATGGTAAGTGGAGCGCAGCTTTTTCAAATGGATCAAAATGCAGACTATGCACACTCTCACTTAGCGTAATACATGCAGTTGGCAGAAAACATTATATTTAAGGTGAAATTGGCAGGAAATGCACATTAGACATTGAGCTTGATCTTGTGTAGGCATGTCTTTGGAAAGGGGGTGAGTTTCTGTGCACAGTGCTGGGGTGTTCAGGAGTCCAAGGTCTTCATTGGGCTCCTGGTTAAGGAGCATGGCCCTCACCTCTTGCAGGGTAACTATACAGGCTCTCAATACAAGTCTGAGGCCAGGAATAATGTTGCTAGGGCTTTGTCCAGTGCAACAAGTATCCCACACACTGGAGAACAATATTATTATCACTATAAACAGGATACCCTTGATTGATGGATCAGGGAATGCCTGGTGGGAAATATCCTACAGATGTGTATGTATAAATTCTATTGAGTAATGTAAATCTTCTTCTTCTTCTTCTTTCGGCTTTTTTCCCGGTTAGGGGTCGCCACAGTGGATCACCATGTCCGCACATTGATTGGCAGTGGAGTTTTACAGTGTCGAGTTGCCAGAACCTTCCACAGAAGGCACACTCACACGCACACCTAGGGCCAATTTAGAGTGCCCAATCCACCTGCAGCATGTCTTTGGGATGTGGGAGGAAACCGGAGCACCCGGAGGAAACCCACGCGACCACAGGGAGGACATGCAGACTCCGCACAGAAGGCACCCCAGCCGAGGATCGAACCGGAGAACCTCTTGCTGTGAGGCAGCAATGCTAACCACTGCACCACCGTGGCTGCCCCCTATTGAGTAATGTAAATATTAAAGCTGAATATACTCAAGACTGGTATTCATGATGGCATTCTTATCTCTTTTTCTTTTTCCACAGCTGCACAAGACAGGACCTTGAATGTGAGGTCCTACTCCTTGTGATTGACATAGATGAGAGAAGCATGTGGTATGTAAGCATAATTACATATAGTACTGTTATTGCAGCCTTAGCAGTTAAAGATGGATTAGTTGTTATTTCATACAATTGTATAAGACTGAGCATGCATATCTCAATTGTAAAATCAAGTATGCCTGCATTAGTCTACAACATAGCTCTCAACTGAGTAGAAAATAGCAATAAATAACAGTATTTTCCACAGCAGGGATAGCGCTGTAAGCAGGTAGCAAAAAGATATTGTAGAATTAATGATGAAATCCTGCTATATAGCGCACCACGGAGAACAAAAATATAAAGTGTGCAACACGTATATATAAAGCCAAGTCCTTGGAGTATCACAGTCCATTGGCACAATATGACAAATTTGCCAAAGCAGTCTATTCAGACCCAAAATCTTTCAGAAAAATCAAACCTTAGTTCAGGCAGTCAAAGACACAAATGTTCAGTCTATTCAGACCATAAGTAATAAAACGTTTTAATGCTCTTTAAATGAAACAGCAGAGAAAATATAATCCAAAATAAAGAACTGCTTTTAATTCAATAGCTAACAAGCTTTTTCAAACCAATACAGAACCTACTGGAATACTACATTTTATATTAGCATCAATTAAACAATTAATTAATTTAAACTATTACATTTCTTAAAGCCACATGTTAAATAAATATAAACAAACAAACAAATTAATTTTGGATAAACAAACAAACTATTAAGAATAAATATTTAAAATAGCAATATAGAATATTTAAAACATATGTATTATATTTATTTAAAAACTTTTAACATCTTCTTTTCTTCAATATAGGTTTTAATGGGATTTTATCATTTAGACCTGGGGGAATGTGTGCTCTGGTTCTGATAATCCACTCAGCCTCTGCTGATTCAGTAATATTTCTAATATCCCCCATTCTATCATTTTCATATATAACATGAAGGACTGAAAATGTAAATGTATGAGAGTGGTTGGTATGTAATATATGTTTCGATAATGCATTCATCTCAGATTTTATACGTATTTGATACAGGTGTTCCCTTATGCGTTCTTTTAACATCCTGTCTGTTTTCCCAATATAAAAGGACAAACATGATGAACATCTAGCCATGTAAACCACGTGCTTGGTTTCACAGTTGGCAGTCACTCTTATATTAAAAATCTCCGCTGTGACAGGATGTATGAAGATGTTCATAGCACATATATAAGTACAATATTTGCATTTATTACATGGTTTCACACCATTACTATCCAACTCTTCATATTTAGAATGGTTACCACAACATAACATTTTATACAAATTATTTGTGTTTTTATAAGCAAACTGTGGACTGGAATCCAAAAATCTGGAGATTTCAGGGTCCAATAATAGAATATCCCAATACTTATGAATAGCTCCCTTAATGCAACCTATATCTTTTGTGTATTTTAGCACAAACCTAATTTTAGTATTAGTCACATTTATTAAGTTGGTAACTGTCCCATATTCAACTATGCCCTGTTGTGAAAATATAGGACATGCACTATTTTTTCTAAGATCTCTAACATCACTAAAAACAATATCTATTTCAGTGGGCTTATATTTTCTTTCTAAAAATTTGTTACGTAAGTCCGTTAGTTCATCATCAAATTTCTGCTCACAAGGATTTAATCTGGACATTCTCATACCTTGTCCTTTAAGGACATTTTTAAAAATGTGAGGTGGATGCATGCTTTCTCTGTAAAGAAGAGTATTTCTATGACATTGTTTGCGATGTACGCCAGTATTAAAACCTATATTGAAGAAAAGAAGATGTTAAAAGTTTTTAAATAAATATAATACATATGTTTTAAATATTCTATATTGCTATTTTAAATATTTATTCTTAATAGTTTGTTTATCCAAAATTAATTTGTTTGTTTGTTTATATTTATTTAACATGTGGCTTTAAGAAATGTAATAGTTTAAATTAATTAATTGTTTAATTGATGCTAATATAAAATGTAGTATTCCAGTAGGTTCTGTATTGGTTTGAAAAGCTTGTTAGCGAAAAGCTACCCGCATTGAATTAAAGCAGTTCTTTATTTTGGATTATATTTTCTCTGCTGTCTCATTTAAAGAGCATTGAAACGTTTTATTATTTATGGTCTGAATAGACTGAACATTTGTGTCTTTGACTGCCTGAACTAAGGTCTGATTTTCCTGAAAGATTTTGGGTCTGAATAGACTGCTGCCAATGAACTGTGATACTCAAGGACTTGGCTTTATATATCGTGTTTGCACACTTTATATTTTTGTTCTCGCTCTCTACTGGCCATATTTTTGCTGAATATCCAGATTTAACTCACTGTTTTGGTCTGTACCTCATAACATTTGTGATTTTCTGGCAAATAAATGAGATTGAAGTCAGGAAATAATGAATGTCAAAATATATGTTAACACAATTCCTATGCAACTTTCCATGTTTGTAAAAGTGATGTTTAAAATGTGTCCTTATTTTTGGGTCATTGTACCTCCATTATTTTATGATCTGTCCAGATCTCTTGCTCTAAGAGGTTGACAGGTATGGTCTGTATCACAAAGCAACAGTTGCACATTCTCATATAACACTGTACATGAATCCATAGTGTACAAAAAAAGTGTGCATGCATTATTCTGTAGTGCAAAAGTAAAGTACAGTACTATAGTATTCACTGGTTGTAGGTTCAAATACCACACCTCTCAAATATAAAACTTACTTTGTTTATGATACTGTTTTAGGTTTTCATCATTAAATATACAATGCTGTTACATTTCCCTCATTATAGAATTTGAAGTTCAGACCTCTACACCTGTGGCTTGACTGGCCGGCCATCAAGTGTAATCACTGTACATGGAACATGCATATGTGCAATATATGCTCCCATAAATGATTGCTGGATGCAATCTGCTCTGTACTATAGTGTGTATATGTTAGGAACAGGCTAGTATTCAAAGTAATAACAAAATTTCTTAGCGGTTGGTAGTGTTACAAGTAAAATGTAACAGAACAGAGTAAAAATTAATTGTTGACAGCTTTGTACATTAACTCTGAAGTTATTAATGTTCTCCTGTTTTTTCGTCTCACCCCACCCCTTCTCATCATTTGTTTTTATGGTTAAGTTTCTTATTTTATTTTTTATTATGTATAATTTTACATTGCTTTGTCATTACATATTTTTTTCATTTGTTATTATTTATTATTGTGTTTTTAATTATATTATTTATTACTTTAATGTTATTTTATAATATTTTCTTTTATATTTTACTATTTTGATTTGTTTTGGTTTATCTTTTATTTCACTATTGTATTTTATTTTTATGTTATTACTACAGCACAGCAGAGTAAGCCAGTTCCCCCGTGATCCACATACACTCGCTCTACCGGCTACAACACTGAGGCCCAGCATGTCTGGGCTGCAGCCTGGCAGCATCCCCCCTGCTGACCCTGCAGTACCTGGACCCTCAGGTACATCTGCACCAATGGCTAGGCCTGTGGTCCCCTCTGGTAGTAGAAATAGAGGGGGTGTTTACATCACCCGAGCTGAGTTGCCAGATGTGGTGCATAGGCTTGTGCACCAGATGGTGGGTACACTCCTACTCCAGATGGAGAGCCTGCTTTCCATCCTGGTACAGCAAAGTGGCCCTAGGTGAAGATGTCAGCCGCTGCAGCTAGTGGCTCAGTGATGGAACTGTGATGACAGTCTAATGTCTGAGGACTGGAGTCACACTGATACCATACCTGATGTCCATGGCACCTTGATCTCCTCACCCCCACCCCAACCAAGGCATTCACCCCCGCCTCTTGTGTCCCTCACCAACCCTGTCTCTTGTCTCATATGTCTTGTCTGTCAGCAAATGCTTCCTCACCTTCCCAACTTGCCTGCCCCAGACATGCCTATCTCCCTTCCCCAATATTCCTCTCTCTCCTTAAAAAAAAAAAAAAAACAGGCACCTGTCCCCCAAAAAAAAACCAATATCATCCCATACCATACATAGCTCTCCTTTTCACATACATGTCTATTTGACACACTTAATTTGGTCCAATTGGCTTCACAACATAATTACGTTGTTGTCACCCCTCTCTCTGGAGGTGGCAGTCCAAATTCAGCTAAGATTCTGTATGTGTGCTCATTTGTTACTGTTGAAGAAATGGATAGATATGGTTCTTTCTTACATGCTTCCTACACTTTCCTGCCCTCATTTCAGTTTGTTTTTCCCCTGCTTGCTCCCCATTTCACCACTTTCCTATATTCCTTATTTATTTTCTTTAAAGAATCATTGCATGGTGGTGTGCAATGGTAAATGTCAGTATTATCAGTGAATGTATGTAAAATTATCATACACTCTTGTAAAAATTATGTCTACATCCCATTTCAAACCCAGTGCCATCTGCCTTCATTAACAATGCATTAACCCGTCCAGCCACACAATCAGCTAATTAGTAGGTGTATTTTATACAATCAGCATTAATTGTCACATTTTCTCTATAAAGTTTGTCATCACTAAGAAAGGCTAATAAAAGATTAAGCAAGAAATCTGGATAAAGCCATTAATAACAGGGGGACAAAGGCCCCAAAATTAAGGAACAATGTTTTAATATTGGTCTTACGAATTTAGAAAGTTGATAGAATCACTGGTTTTGTATTAGCATAAATTTTATAAAGGATATGAAGTCTGACTTCAATTTTCTGTCAATTACTACCTGCTGCCAAAGATTTACTTAAGGAGCAGGTGTATGCAGCAGTAGTTTAGTGTGCAATTATGTCTTCAGGGTATAGAATATACCTAATTCTCAACTGACTCTGTAGCACCATCTTTTAATTGCATTGATGGTGTCTTGTTTTGGTTCAGATGGTACTTATAGGATCATAGGGAGTTACTAGGCTATTGGCCCTGAGGCCCTTACAAGCCTAGCCAAGAATATAGCCCATGTTCCATCAAGTCAGTACCCTATACCACTGTCCAGCAGGGACACAGGTGGAATCCCAGGGGTGTATTTTCTGTTCCCCATTTAGTTATCCAGGTTGCATTTAAAAAGGTTTAATGAGGTACTCTGCTTTATGTGGAGAGGGAGTCTATTTCACAAAAAAGGGAGTCTCTGGGACACAAATCAGTCCCACCAACATGTCCTGTTGATGTTACAAACCAGGTTGAGGTCACGCATGTGGGTTACTCGAGTAGAGCTTGACTTGCACATATGCAGCAGTCCCATCAGAGCGGAGTCTGAGATTGCTTTGTATGCCAGACAGAGGTCACCTCTTAGGAGTCTGTAGGAGACTGAGTAGAGGGACAGGGCTTTTAGCCTATCTGTACAGGGCAGATATTTGAGGTCCTGGATTCTCTGGGTGAAGAACCTCTGTGGTCTCTCCAGCTGCTGAATGAGGTTTGTGAAGTACATGCTGAAAGGAGTATTGTACTCAATAATGGGTCTTATAAGTGAAGAATACAGGGATGTTATGGCCACCTTGTCCCTGAATGAGATACCCTTACTAATGAGGTGGGCCATGTAGAAAGCTTTCCATACAATGGAGGCAATATGGTGGTCAGAAATCAGTTTGCTATCAAACTTGGTGCCCACGTCCCTCACAACTGATTGCGTGCTTAGTACCTTATTATCAATGTGATCATTTGTGGGGACATCACTCTCCCCAAAAGGGATGATGATGCATTTTCTGGTATTCAGTTTAAGGCCATATTTCTGGCACCAGTCTTTTGTTTGGGTGAGACCCTCTTGGAGGATGTCCACATCACTATGGGAATTGATGACAGCACCCAGCTTGCAGTCATCTGCAAACTTGGTCAGCCATAGCCCACTACATTTGGCCTGCACCTCCGAGGAGTATATCCCAAACAGCAGGGGCCCCAAAACCAATCCCTGAGGAACACCACTTCTTATGTGTCTACTACTTGAAGTGGCTTTTTGACTAGGTGGGTTCTATCAGTGAGCCAGTTTGCTACCCATCTGGTAACATATGGGCTGATGCCTAATTGACAGAGTTTATCTATTATACCTGAGTGGGGAATAGTGTAGAAGGCTTTGGCCGGGTCATGGTAGGTGGTCTGCACCATCTTCCCCTCGTCTATGGCCTTGGTGACTGTCTCAAAGAAGTTGACCAAATTTAACAGGCATGACTGCCCCTTGATAAAACCTAACTGTGTGGGATCAAGTGTCTGGGGGCTGCCAGTGTCCTTTTTAATGAGGTCCATGATAATCTGCTCTATGGCCTTGCAGATCAAGCTAGTTAAGCTGAAGGGTCTATAATTTCCTGGATCGGTGTATGCTCCACCTTTGTGCAAAGGGATGATAGTAGCTCTCCTCCACTTGGCTAGGACAGAGCCAATACTCAGGCTTTGGTAGAATAGAGTGCCTAATGCTGCTGCAAGTTCCTGTCCAAGTTTATGTAGGATGCAGCCTGGGATGTGATTGGGTTCCTTGGAGGCTGTATTTTTTAGTAGAAACAAAGGCTGTATCAAAAGAATTCTCCAAATAATACACACCGTCGAGAAGAAAAACCTTTATAAGACACGCAAAGCTTTCAGGTTACACACCCTTTCTCAATGCTTAATACAGGTTAAATCACAAACAATGATTTAAATAGGAGCCCAACACAATCACATGACCTGCAGCCCAAAAGTCATATGATCAAAAATTAAAGAACACATCATTAAAAAACATTAAAATACATTAAAAAAACACACTGAAGAGATTTTTACAACATATATAGAACAATTATTTAGAAAAAATACATATATATATATATATATATATATATATATATATATATATATATATATATATATATATATATATATATATATATATAAGCCATATAAATATAAAAAATCTAAGCAGATAATGCAAAATTCACTATGTACTGCAACCAGTATAGCCTGCCTATATACATACATATATCATATAAAATAACATATTCATGTTTACTTCATTTCAATTTGGTGTGTTGGAAATTTGGAAAAAGAGGTACCATTAGTTGTAAGAATTGTAGTTGTTGTAGTGATATATATTTTGATATCAGTGAAGTCTATATGAGTAATAGGTTCATAGGTTCATAGGTTCATACTAGGCTATCTGCCTGAGGGCATTTATAAGCCTAGCCCATTGTTTTGTGGCTTACGCCACCCCTTTAGTATGGGGAACTATACCCATTATTTTGCTGTGCCTCTGTCGAGCAGTGACAC
Source organism: Protopterus annectens (assembly GCF_019279795.1). Taxonomy (NCBI): domain Eukaryota; kingdom Metazoa; phylum Chordata; order Ceratodontiformes; family Protopteridae; genus Protopterus; species Protopterus annectens. The sequence continues at coordinate 497,943,269 of NC_056737.1, forward strand.
TGAGGTAATTCCTGGGGTATATCTGCGATCTCCCATCCATTGGTCAAGATTTCTCTTGAACAAGGCCAGCGAGGTGCTCTGCCTCACATGTACCGGGATTTTGTTCCACAGCATAGGGAGTCTTTGGGTGATGAATCTATCCCTCCAGCACGTCCTATTAATAGCCATGTTGAGGTTTAAGTCTCCGCCCTTGTGGCTCTGATGGATCTAGATTTTTGAGGTGAAGCATATTCATCAAATCTGGGTTTGACATGGCCTTGTATGTTAGGCAAAGGTCACCTCTGAGCAAGCGGTGCGACTGAATAGAGCTGGAGTTCTTTCAGTCGGGCAGCATAGGACAGATTTTTGAGACCCTTTATCCTTTTGGTGAGGAACTTTTGTGGCCTCTCCAGCTGCTGCAAGTGTCGGGTCAGATACATTCGAATGGGGCATTGTACTCAATCATTGGTCTGATGAGTGATGAGTAAAGGGAGACTATGACCTCCCTTGATCTAGATGAGAATCCCTTCATGATAAGGTGGGCAATGTAGAAGGACTTCCTAACTACTTTAGCTACATGGGTGTCGAATGACAGACTACTATCAACCTGGGTCCCCAGGTCCCGCTTTTCTTCCGTTTGCCATTTTGGTAGCAGGGGGGCCTTTTTTCCCCAATTGCTTCATTTTTCTTTCTTTCCCCCAAAACCCTTTTAGCCCTTCAAATATCTTTCAATTTTTTCCCCCTTTTCACATCTGCAAAATTTTTCAATAATCCTTTTTTTTTTACAAAAGTGTGCCCGAGTGGGCCAAAAAGCCCCGGGGCCCAATTGTGCCTTTGGTCTGTGGGAGAATTGATGTGGGGTTTTTCACTCCCATTTCCCCTCTTTAGTTGGGTTCTTTGCTTAATTTTTTTAAAATCCCATTTTTAGAACCTTGCCAAAGGGTGGTGATGGTTTTCCCTATAAACGGGGATGTTTAAAAATCAACCCTTTAAAAATGTCTCCTTTCAAACCAAACTGGGTTATAAATCTAAATTTCCAGCAATAGGTATTATGTTTATCTTTTAGATAATTGTCAACAAACTAATTTCCCTCTTAGGAGCCTTTTAAGTACCAATTGAGGGCCCCCCGGGACACCAATAAGACTTTTTTAAAATGTCCTAGTTGGGTTTAATTTCCCCTTTGGGTTCTGGGGGGGAAATCGGGGGCCCCCTTCTGTTTTTTCTTTTAAAGATTTACTTGGGGGAGTGTTTGGGGGGCATATTTGGGTTGAATTTTCCCTTTTGGGGGAGGGGAATTTCACTGAAACCCGTAGCAATTTAATTCTTGGGTGTTCTTTTTTTGAATATTTAGATATTGGGAGTTTCCCCCGGTTTTCTAGCAAAAAGGGCCCAGATTGCTTTTAGTCTTTTCTATTTTCTTCAAAGCGGAGTTTTATAGGTTTATTTTTCTTTAGTATCAAAGGGGGGCATTTTTAAAGTTATTTTTAGGCTTCCCCCTTTTGTTTTAGAGGTTTATTTCCCCCAAGGGTTCCTTTGGACAAAAGTCTTTTTTTTGTTGGGTTCCACCATGAGTCCTGGGTCTGGTAGAAGGGTTTTAATTCAGCGCTTTAGGTTTTGGGGGGGGCCAAAGGGAAACCCAAGTCTTTAGAAATTTAAATGGGAAAGCTTTTCTGTGGCTTTTTTTTAGGTTGGGGGGGCCTGGGGAAAAATTTTGTCTTCCACCATGAGGGGATACTCGGGGAAATTGTCTCCCATGTTTTATATGAGATCAAGATGTTATTCCCCTTGTGGGGGGGGATATTTTTATGGATTTTGGATGTTAGGAACTTTTCAGGGGTTTTTGGGTTGATAGTTTCCCCCTCAATTGGGTTTTTCCCTAATGATGGGGTTTGGGGAACTTTATCCCTTGTTTTTGGGGCCCTTATTCCGGGTTTTTAGGGTCCCGAAAAAACTTTCCATTTGGGGGGGGGGGGGGGGGGGGGGGGGGGGAGGGGGGGGGGGGGGGGGGGGGGGGGGGGGGGGGAAAATTTAAAACTCTTGAAAAAAAACCCCGGGGGGATCAAGTGTCTGGGGGCTGCCAGTGTCCTTTTTAATGAGGTCCATGATAATCTGCTCTATGGCCTTGCAGATCAAGCTAGTTAAGCTGAAGGGTCTATAATTTCCTGGATCGGTGTATGCTCCACCTTTGTGCAAAGGGATGATAGTAGCTCTCCTCCACTCTGGCTAGGACAGAGCCAATACTCAGGCTTTGGTAGAATAGAGTGCCTAATGCTGCTGCAAGTTCCTGTCCAAGTTTATGTAGGATGCAGCCTGGGATGTGATTGGGTTCCTTGGAGGCTGTATTTTTTAGTAGAAACAAAGGCTGTATCAAAAGAATTCTCCAAATAATACACACCGACGAGAAGAAAAACCTTTATAAGACAGGCAAAGGTTTCAGGTTACAAACCCTTTCTCAATACTTAATAGAAGTTAAATCACAAACAACGATTTAAATAGGAACCTTTACAATCACATGACCTGCAGCCCAAAAGTCATATGATCAAAAATTAAAGAACACATCATTAAAAAACATTAAAATACATTAAAAAAACACACTGAAGAGTTTTTTACAACATATATAGAACAATTATTTAGAAAAAATACATACATATATATATATATATATATATATATATATATATATATATAAAAGCCATATAAATATAAAAAATCTAAGCAGATAATGCAAAATTCACTATGTACTGCAACCAGTATAGCCTGCCTATATACATACATATATCGTATAAAATAACATATTCATGTTTACTTCATTTCAATTTGGTGTGTTGGAAATTTCGAAAAAGAGGTACCATTAGTTGTAAGAATTGTAGTTGTAGTGATATATATTTTGATATCAGTGATGTCTATATGAGTAATGTGTTTATACATCCTATAACAAATGAAAAATTTACATTTGATATTACGGCTAGTTGTATAACTAATAATGTAGTTTATCTTGCAACATGTGTAGCATGTCCCTCATTTTATGTAGGAAAAATGAGTAGAAAGTTTAAAGAACGTATAATAGAACATAAATCAGAGATAAGAAGGGCATGTGAGAGCAATGCTCTATATAAACATATTTATGCACATGGAGTACATCATACATTTAAATTTAGGGTAATAGATAGAGTATATGCATCTAATAGGGGTGGTGATGTAGGAAATTATTTAGAAATTAGAGAATATGAATGGATCATTAGGTTGTCAGCTGATAGCCATCCTGGTTTAAATTCTGCTGTCTCCATAAAGCCAATATTGATTAGGATACAACACACCAAATTGAAATGAAGTAAACATGAATATGTTATTTTATACGATATATGTATGTATATAGGCAGGCTATACTGGTTGCAGTACATAGTGAATTTTGCATTATCTGCTTAGATTTTTTATATTTATATGGCTTATATATATATATATATATATATATATGTGTATTTTTTCTAAATAACTGTTCTATATATGTTCTAAAAAACTCTTCAGTGTTTTTTTTAATGTATTTTAATGTTTTTTAATGATGTGTTCTTTCATTTTTGATCATATGACTTTTGGGCTGCAGGTCATGTGATTGTGTTGGGCTCCTACTTAAATCATTGTTTGTGATTTAACCTGTATTAAGCATTGAGAAAGGGTGTGTAACCTGAAAGCTTTGCGTGTCTTATAAAGGTTTTTCTTCTCGATGGTGTGTATTATTTGGAGGCTGTATTTTTTGCCTTTGAGAGGGCAGTGATGACTGGTTCCCTAGAGATAAGGAGAGGGGAGGAAGTACTGGGGATGTCCTGTTTTACTGGTGGGTGGACAGAGGAGTGATATTTTCATGGAACCTGTCTGCCAGCAGGTTGGCTATATCTACAATGTTTGTGCATGTGGTGTCCTTGACCACCAGTTTTGAGTAGATCTGGGTGCTTCCCTTGAGATTACAACATATGTGAAGAAGGTCTTATGATTGTCTTTAGTAGATGTGGCCAGTTTGGACTTGAAGTTTCCTTTGGAGGATTTCACTAGTGCTCTTATTTGCTTTTTCAGACTAAGGAGACATTGCTTCAAATTAGGTACCTGCTCCTTCTTGGTCCTGGACAGCAATTTTTTTCCTTTTATTATAGAGTTTATTTATTTTAGATGTCCATCAGGCAGGTTTACTCTTCCTTGAGGAGGAGGATTTCATCCTGTCTGCTATTCCTGATTCCATGCAGCTATATAAATGCTCATATAGTACTTTGGTGTAGGTTTGGATATATGTGCCAGTTCCTATGGAGGGGGCTGTGAAGCTATTTATACCACCTCTCAGGAGGTTGTAATCATCTTTGGAGATATTTTTTTGTTTGACCCTAGCTGGGGGGGATCAGGGCAGATGGTGACTTTGAAAGTGACTGTTTTGTGATTGGATCTTACCAGGAATGATGACACTGTAGGGGTGGTGCAGTGGTTAAACATGTTGGTTAATACCAAGTCCAAGATATTTTAACCTCTTGTGGGGATGTCAACAAACTGATCCAAGGCATTTGCATTGAGGAGATCAAAGCATCTCTGAGCATTTGTGTTTTGGCATGAGTAGGGATGAATCTTGATAGATTCAAAAAGGTCCAGATAGGTAGAGTGGGCATCTTGAGTCAGAGTTGGAGGCCTATAGCTAGCTATGATTTTGAATAAGGGTCTTGTCAATTGTTAACTGCACCAGGAGTGTTTCTTGTGCATCATATTGTTTGACCAGCCTAGAGGTGTGTATGTCTTTCATATATATTGCAACTCCACCTCTATTTGTTTTGCTGCCCACGGTTTGGGGTCTGAATATGATAGGATGAGTAGCCTGGTATGGCTGGAGTGCTCTCTGCAGCTTTGAACCAGGTTTCTGTGACTGCACAAATGTCAGATTTTTCCAGGGTTAAGAATGCTTGCAATGAGTGCAGTTTTATGTTTAGACTCCTAGAGTTTAGCAGATTACCTTTAATTTATGTTTTGATGAAATATTTATATTGGTAGTGTGGAGATATGTGAGGGCTGCCAGCCTAGCTGAATAGAGTTTTGTAGATAATTCTATGTCATTGGTAAATATTAATATAAGCCACAGGCTTGTTCTCTTAAATGTAAGAAAATTGTGTTAAATGTTCAGCTTCAAGAAGTGTAACAACAGTGCACTCTGCTGGAAGAAAGCTGATAAGTCAAGCATTGCATGCCTGTTTGATCTCAAACTCAGAGCCGTGGTGTCTGAACCAGCGGATTATTTCTATTGTTTTGAGACCAGAGTTAATTGCTAGGTTTTACACATATAATGCCTTTAATTGCTGTGGTTTCCTGACCAGATGCAAGCTTACTAAGAAATGTAAATGTAGAGCTTCTGTCAGCTTGGGAACCAGAGAATTGTTAGGAATGATGTAATCTGAAATGAGTCATCAGTGATGTATTTTCAATTTAAAAGACTTTCTCAGAGAGAGAATCAGAGAGAGCATTTTGGATTCTGTCTAAAGCTGACAACAACTCACCAGTACTCTGCTATTGCTCTATATGTAAGTTTATTTAGAACTGTGATTGCCCTTAGGAAAGGTTTGTCTAGCTGTTTTCTATATTTATGTCAGAACTATTCTACAGTATTATTTTAAGCATTTTCCTGTGATGGCTTGACTCTTGACTAGCACTATGTGGTAAGAAGTATTGTCTTATGTCTTTATTATTTATTATTAAATATTTTAAACCTTTCAACTGTGGCTGTTTTTGTAGAGATAATTTAAACTCTAGAGTACATTGCATGTATACAGTGATACTGTACTAAGCCACTCCAACAGTGTTGCTGCTCAGTCACACTTACTATGTGGATATCAGTAATATTAAACAGTGAAAGTGGTCACCCTTTGGGAAGAGCCTTATTGGTAGCTGATAAATAGGGATTCTGGTGGCAGTGGATTACTACCTTATAGCCTGGACAGAAGGGGCACAGCTAATGAACCTGTGCCAGCCTTCCCCAGGAGTGTCTGTGTGGTTGTATATAAATCATATCTCAAAGTGTGTGTGTGTGTGTGTGTGTGTGTGTGTGTGTGTGTGTGTGTGTGTGTGTGTGTGTGTGTGTGTGTGTGAGCTACTTGGGCAGGGACATGAAGCACTGGTTGGACAGAGGAAATGCTGGGAGGACTTGGCTTGGAACCCTGGCTAAGGACTCCACTCTATAACTGTGCCAGTGGGGAGCCTTATTGGGGATCTGGTAGGTTTCCCAAAAGAAATACTGACTGACAGAGGTGCCAATTTCATGTCTGACCTGCTGGCTTGTCTGTGGAAGTACTGTGGGGTGAAGCACCTGAAGACCACCCCTACCATCCCCAGACTAATGGTCTAGTTGAAAGGTTAAACTCTGCAATCAAGTCCATGCTACAGGCATTTTCAGACCAGTTTAAGAGGGAGTGGGACAATATTTGCCCCATCTGTTGTTTGCTTAGAGAGAGGTTCCCCTGGAATCCAAAGGATTTTCACCCTTTGAGTTGCTGTATGGGCACAGGATGAGAGGGCCTCTAGATTTATTTCATGATGAGTGGGAAGGTGAGTGTGAATCTCACAAGGAGTCTGTTGTGACATATATCCTAAACCTCAGGACAAGGTTCAGGGAACTCATGAGCTTGGCCTAGGATAACTTGGCAAAAGTCCAACAACAGAAAAAGGTATGGTGTGAAAGGAATGCTCGAGCTAGATAGTATGCTGTAGGGAAGCAGGTAATGGTTCTCATTCCTGTCAGATACAACAAGCTGCAAGCAGCTTGGGAGGGATCCTACAAGGTGGTAAGAAAGGTAAGTGATGTTAACTACATGGTGGAACTGCTAGGCAGGAGGCAGGAGCACAAATTGTACCATGTTAACATGATGAAACCTTACCACGATAGGGAGGCTCTTGTGCTGAATATTTGCAGTGGATTGCAGGAGGTGTCTGAGGGAGATCTGGTGACTGATCTCTTCAGTGAGGCTCGGACTCACTCCTCAGAGGAAGGGGTAGCAATGTCCCAAAAGCTATCTCCTACCCAGGTTCAAGAAATCCGAGCAGTGTTACAGGAGTTTGGGGACATGTTCACTGGGAGACCAGGATGCACCCACCTGGTCCAGCACCAGGTGGATACAGAAACCCAAAAGCCTACTAGGCAGGCCCCTTATAGGGTCCCTGATAGAGTCAAACAGACTCTGAGGGAGGAGATACAGGAGATGTTGGAACTAGGGGTAATTCAAGAGTCCAACAGTCCCTGGGCCTTCCCAGTGGTGCTGGTGCCAAAGAAGGATGGCAGCACCAGGTTCTGTGTTCACTACAGGAAATTAAATAGTCACACAGAATCAGATGCTTACCCCATGCCTAGGACAGATGTAGCCCTAGAGCAGCTGGGTGGGGCTAAGTATCTTACCACCACTGAGCTTACCAAGGGTTACTGGCAGGTGCCCTTAACTCCCAGTGCTACAGAGAGGGCAACCTTTGTGACTCCTTTTGGCTTGTATGAGTTCACAAAGATGCCCTTTGGGATAAAAATGCCCCAGCGACTTTCCAGAGGCTGGTAGATCATATTCTAGCAGGAGCAGGAGGGTTTGCCCTTGCTTACCTAGATGATATTGCCATCTACAGCCATTCCTGGCAAGAGCACCTTCAAATTGTCAGGGAGGTGATGGACAGACTACAGAGGGCAGGGTTGACCACTAAGCCCAGCAAATGCCAGGTGGGTATAGCAGAAGTCTCATACCTGGAACATAGAGTGGGGAGTGGTAAGATCAGGCCAGAACCTGCCAAATTAGAAGCCATTCAGGCATGGCCTGCACCTGTTACTAAAAAGCAGGTGAGGGCATTCTTAGGGACAGCAGGGTACTACAGAAAGTTCCTCCCCAGTTATAGTACCATAGCTGCTCCCCTCACAGATCTGACAAGGAAAAACAGGCCAGATAAGGTAGTGTGGACCCTAGCATGTGAGCAGGCATTTCAGAAACTTAAAGAAGCTTTGGGGAGGACCCCCTGTGTTAGCCAGTCCAGATTACAGCAAACAAATTGTTGTGAAGGTGGATACTTTAAAACATGGGGTGGGGGCTGTACTTAGCCAGATTTCTTCAGAGGGAGAAGAGAACCCAGTGGTCTATCTCAGTCGTAGGCACCGACCCAGTGAGGAATGCTATGCAGCTGTAGAAAAGGAATGTCTAGCCATAATGTGGGCACTGCAGAAACTTCAGCCTTATCTGTATGTAAAAAAGTTCACTGTAGTTACAGATCACAATCCCCTAACATGGTTACACCAAGCCAGCCAGCAAAATGTCAAGTTGCTAAGATGGAGCCTAGGGTTGCAAGCATATATGTCAGTGCAGCACCACAGTGAGATTAGCAATGCCAATGCAGATGGGCTCTCAAGACGGGGAATGCAGTGAGGTATATTCAGATAGACCTAACCCTTTCAAGCTGTTTCTCAAGGATCACTTGAAAAACTAGCTTCACTTCTCAGGGGAGGGTGGAAATTTGTGAGGGCTGCCAGCCTAGCTGGATAAAGTTTTGTAGATAATTCCATGTCATTGGGAAATATTGATATAAGCCACAGGCTTGTTCTCTTAAATGTAAAAAAATTGTGTTAAATGTTGCGCTTCAGGAAGTGTAACAGTGCACTCTGCTGGAAGAAAGCTGATAAGTCAAGCATTGCATGACTGTTTGATCTCAAACTAGGAGTCATGGTGTCTAAATTGGCAGATTATTTCTGTTGTTTTGAGACCAGAGTTAATTGCTAGATTTTACATATATAATGTCTTTAATTGCTGTGGTTTCCTGACCAGGTGCAAGCTTACTAAGAAATGTAAATGTAGCATTTCTGTCAGCCTGGGAACCAGAGAATTGTTCTGAATGATGTAATCTGAAATGAGTCAGCAGTGATGTATTATCAATTTAAAAGACTTTGTCAGAGAGAGAGAACAAGAGAGAGCATTTTGGATTTTGTCTAAAACTGACAACAACTCTCCAGTACTCTGCTTTTGCTCTATATGTAAGTTTATTTAGAACTGCGATTGCTCTTAGGAAAAGATAGAAAATAGTAAGTTTAGTCTAGCTTTTTTTCTATATTTATGTCAGAACTATTCTACAGTATTATTTTAAGCATTTTCCTGTGATGTCTCAACTCATGACTAACACTGTGTAGTAAGAAGTATTGTCTTGTGTTTTTATTATTTATTATTAAATATTTTTAAACCTTTCAACTGTGACTGTTTTGTGTAGAGATAATTTAAGTTCTAGAGTACATTGCATGTATATCTTCATACTGTACTAAGCCACTCCAACAGTCTTGCTGCTCAGTCATACTCACTATTTGGATATCAGTAATATTGAACAGCAAAATAGATCACCCTTTGGGAAGGGACTTATTGGTAAATGATAAATAGGGGTTCTGGTGGCAGTGGATTACTACCTTATAGCCAGGACAGAAGGGGCACAGCTAGTGAACCTGTGACAGCCTCCCCGGGAGTGCCTGTGTGGTTGTATATAAATCATATCTCAGAGTGTGTGTGTGTGTGTGTGTGTGTGTGTGTGTGTGTGTGTGTGTGTGTGTGTGTGTGTGTGTGTGTGTGTGTGTGTGTGTGTGTGTGTGTGTGTGTGTGTGTGTGTGTGTGTATGTGTGTGTGTGTGTGTGTGAGCTACTTGGGCAGGGACACAAAGCACTGGTTGGACAGAGGGAGTGCTGGGAGGATTTGGTTGGGAACCTTGGCTAAGGACTCCACTCTATAGCTGTGCCAGTAGGGAGTCTTATTGGAGATCTGGAGAGAAAGGGAGAAACCAGCCCCAGACTGACTGTGATCTATTGTGTGTTCTTAAGGGGAATTGTACTTTACTGTGTGTGTGCTTGTTATCCTTCCCAGTGTGGATGCCCATTTACTGGTGGTAGTGGTGAGGATTGAGACTCCTTATTTACTGGGCCAATGCACAGGCATCACAGGTAGTTTTGACCACATGGCATTGCCTAAAAAAGGCACTATGAGGGATGCAAGAGCCTTTGCCAGGAGTCTGAAGCCCAAAGGAGACAGATGCAGGCAATCTCTGGCAAAGCATCGTGGTTTGTCAGTCATGTCATCCCAGGCTGTCAGGTACTGGATCTCCTTGGAATGACACCAGAAACTAAGCCAATTGTTAAAGTCAATCATTTTCTGTTTGTATTGAGGCATCATTCTGGGTGACAGTAGAATGCTGTTTAAGGCTAGGAACATACCTGCCTGGGACACATTCTCAGCGAGCTTGATCATGTCTCTCTTTATATCATCCAGGGAGGTACATCTCAAGTCATTCACTCCAACATGGACTATGACAGAGTCATAACAGTACCTGTTGAGAGACTTGAGTGCACTGGTGATATGGTGGATTCTGGCACCCAACAAACAACTAACCATGTCTTTCTCCTTATACAGCTTGTTGAGGAGCACATCTGTGTGTCTCACAATGGACTAATATGTTGGATTTATGTTTAAGCCTTAGTGTCTGTGAAATACAGGTGTCTGGACTATGTTTGGTGTTTGGTGTTGTGGACAGTGGAGTTCACGCACGTTTATGCCTCGGAGGTCTCTTTCGTTTGGGTATACTTTTGTTGAGGACCTCCGCATATGTGGGGGTGTGTTGTGTAGGTGTGGGTGGTGGTTGAGGAGTGGTGTTCATCTTGCCAACCTTCTCAGTGCCAGATATACTGGGTTGTGGAGGAAAGAGCAATGACACTAGGTGCTTGATGTAATTGCATCTCTCACAAATTGTGTTCCTAGGTGGTAGTAGTAAAGGGTTGTCCATATATATGAGGTGGTTGCTACACTGTCTCAGGATGCCTATATCAACCAGACTGGCAGGAGAAAATGTAGGAAAATGTCCATCTATATTTGTCAGAAACTGAAAGAGATAAGAGGGTAAAGGGAGGAAGGTCTACGAGTAGTACTACTAGAAGATAACACAAGTGCTCCTAAGGGAGAATTTGTAACTGAAACACCTCATAAAGGGTTAAAAAACATGCAGCTGAACTCTGGATGCAGCAGACCTATATCTTAACTATGCTACTCAATTTTGAGGTTAACAACACAGTAAAAAAACTCACAATAAAGCACAGATTAATTACTTATACTCAAAAGAACAGAACTCGCAGGATGAAAAAATACAGTTAAACAGCAATGAAATGCAGTAAAATGCAGTTAAACAGTAATGAATTGCAGTACATAGCAATGAAATATAGTTAATCAGTAGATTGCTTTAAAACACTAGCTCACAATCACAACAGTAACGGACAGCACAAATTAAACCAGTAGTTCAGTAGAATACTGTCACCAATTTAATGAGGCTACCAACAAGCAGTAATAAATACGGCAGACTAAATGCAGTTGAACTCCTAAGCATAAGCAGCAAAATGAAGTAGGAAGAGGTACAGTATTTTTTTAGTAGAAAGTGAGGAGACAGAAGATAATAAGATAATTCAAGGCTGAGAAGCTAAAGGGGCCGATTCAATTACAGTGTATCTATCATTTTCAAATACTTTTAGGGGTAAATCAGGATGATAAATTGTGCTAGTTATGAATATGTGCCATCAGCTGTCTATGCAGTCAATGGAGTAATAATAAAATGCTTAGTGCTACATGGAAGTGGTATCAAATAAAAGTTTAAATAACTAATAGTACTCCTTTTACCATTGCTTAGTGATGCTGAGCATCACGCACCATCGCAGACAGATTCTTTAAAGAAAAAAATAGAGGAGACAGGAAAGTGGTGAAAGGGAGAGCAAGCAGGGGGAAAGCAAAGTGAAAGGAAGACCAAAATGTGTAGGATGGGTGTAGGAAAGAACCATACCTATCTATTTCTTTAACACTAACAAATGAGCACATGTACAGAATCTTAGCTGAATTTGGACTGTCATCTCCAGAGAGAGGACTGACAATGACATAATTGTGTTGTGAAACCAATTGGACAAAATGAAGTGTGTCAAGTAGAGATGTGTGTAAACTGGAGAGCTATGTATGGGATGATATTTTATTCTGGGACAAGTGCCCTTTTGTTTTTAAGGAGAGAAAGAAATGGGGAAGGGAGATAGGCATGTCTGGCGCAGGAAAGTTGGGAAGTTGAGGAAGCATTTGCTGACAGACAAGACATACAAGACAAGGGACAGAGTTGGTGAGGGGGTGAACACCTTGGCTGGGGTGGGGAAATCGTGAACTTATGTATGTCAAGTTTGGTGACGGTGAGAATCAAGTCCTCACCCACTGAACTGTCATCACTGTCATCTCACTGCACTGATCACCACAGTGTCTGATGTCTGCATGTCCTTTTGTTATTCAGGACAACCATGAAGAGCACTGTCTCCACTCAGTGTAGGCATGCACCAGCTGTGAGGTGCACAATCCTATGCACCATACCTGGCAGTTCAGCTTGGGTGACAAAATCACTCCCTCTGTCTGTCCTCCCAGAGGGAATCACAGGGCTTTTTAAAGGCCTATTTACTCTTAATGCTACAATAACAGTACTGCTTGGATGCATACATACCACTTGCATCTTGCAGCTCTGCCAATGTCGCTTCATAAGTTCAGCAATTCAGTAATCTATCTGCATGAGTTGTGGAAAAATCATAACATAATAGAATACCATTAAGAATACCAATTATGAACAAATACAGTTGCTAACTCGTACAAGTAGTGCCTGTAAGTGATACTTATACATCTGTGCAGTGCCACCAGTCTGATATTCCTCTATACAATGTTCAAGGGTATCCATCTTCCTCATCCTGAGATCTCTATAGTAATTTTTACACTGTTCACCAGTGCAGGGGATACTGGTAGCACTGGACAAATCCCAAGCCAAACTATTCCATTCATCTGATTTGTAATTAGATCCATGATAGTGCTCCTGCAACAGCTATGGACCATACTCATTCACTAGGAGTCCAGCAAACACTTTGGACTCCTGCGCACCCCACTTTTTAGTCCACAATCTCAAAATCTCTCCACAAACACCACATGTGTCTAATGCAGATAAAGACAAATCTATAATGATGTTTCCCAACAATTCCAGTTATCACAGATACTCAGACTGCACACTTTTTGATTTTGAAACATTTAAAAATGGCACGTGTTGCTTACCATCGTGCAAATACAGATAGCATGTTTGCGCAATGGTAACCAATACAGACATTAATACATAAGTACATAACAGACACAATATTAGTGTGTCCACTATCAGAAAAATGATTATCACATAAGAAATACTAAGTTAACTACTATAATTGAGACTGACTATAATTTGAAATGGGACAACATTAAAAAAATGGAGTCTACTGTATTTGAACCCTGGACCTTATGTATAGTAGTCCTACACTTGCATATGTTCCCACAAGATGAATGAAAAAAAATACTTGTCTATGTTTAATTTCATTGCTATCTAATTCAGGGTCACAACAGTAAAATAAAGGTTGAAATCCTTGTAGTTGAACCCAAGGCCATATGGACTACATCCTGACACTTAACATCTGCAGCTACAGGAGAAGTTACATGACCATCTTCTAGATTAGCATTCATTTTGATGTTCACGCTATTAAGTACAGAGCAATGGCACTTAGCAGGTTTGTGCCAGGTGCCGTCACATTAATAGAATGTATCTGATGTCTATTTTTACATGTCTGGGTCCTGTCTGCTACCTGGGTGGTCCAGTCATCCAGGTTGTGCACTATCGCTGTGTGTGAAAACCAGCTGAGCATAGCCAAAGCTGTTTGTACTAAGCTCAGCACTGCGCAAACAGTGGCCCAAAACATAAGAGAAAAAAACAAGTAATAACAGGCAGATATAGAAATCACTGTATGAGATACGCAGTACAATATGTTACTACACATGAAATATGCCTATTAGGTCTGGAATCCAAATCACCATACAATGCACATTCAGAACAGAGGATGGTTGCCTTAACCCTGTTTTTCACACAAACACCTTTGAAGTAAGCAACAACACTCATTCAGTGCACAAACAAATTAAACAGAATATACAATTATAGTAAAACATTACATGTTGGTTGCACATTTAGTGAAATTTTATATTTGAAAATACTGCACTTAGTGATTACACACCTTGTTATGATTCTTGCTTGCAACTATACAGTACTGTCTTACCTTTCTGTGTTCCTTGGTCATTCAGCAGTTATCTGACCAATACTCTTGGGGGACATATAGTGTGTAAACCATTCTATATCATTGTGCTTACAATGTCAAATGATATTAACTGGTAATGATATGATATGCAGTTGCAAACTAAGGAAAGCCAGGTTGTATGTCACAAACAAGCACTGCCTGTCCTTTTGGGGGTGAGGGATCAAATGTGTGTTCCTGCTATGGCATTAACAAGACTGTATTGGTATGGTTACTCTGCTTGTTTGGCATCCTGCTGTTGTCAGATTTAGGGAGGGTTGAGAAGTCAGACACTGCAATGTGTATCCTTACTGTCAAACTTTTCTCTGTAATGCCTTCACAGATCAAAAGTATGGTGAAGTAGAAGGATGTTTTTAGGCTCCTAGGTGGTGAGTCAGTGTGCTATGACTTGTCTCCTAGCCAATACAAGGGCATACGGAACACACCTATGTCTGCCTACAACCACACCAGCTGCCAGTTCCACCTCTGACTCATCATCGGCCTGTGGCTGTGGTGACTTTGGCATTGTCAGCAGGATGTGTTCCCTTCCTCTTGCTGATCTTACTGCAGCTGTTTTCACAAGAATTACTTGGGTAGCATAGCACATACTGTAAGCATTGTGGGACATGTCAGTGGATTGTAATGGAGGCCTTGGCCAGATGTACATATGCACTGGCACTGTGATTGCAGTAGCTCAAAAACATGCTCTATGACATTACAGGTTGGACCACGTGTCCCATTAAGGTGGTCGTCTGTGTGTGTGTGTGTGTGTGTGTGTGTGTGTGTGTGTGTGTGTGTGTGTGTGTGTGTCTGTGTGTGTATGCAAGCATTTGTGATGGGTTTCATCAGCCATAACTCCAGTGCATAGCATGCATCCACCCCTAAATGAGCTTGTGAGATATTATCCATAGCACACGTCTGGTGCAGTTGTGAGATGTGGCACATATGGGACTCTTGTTAATTGCCAGGGTTGCCAGCACACATGTTCCAGATTATTCCCATGCATTATTCATGACTTGTTAGTATTTCAAGTGGTAGACTTTATGGTTAATGTAAAGCCTACCTATTTCCCCAGGTACTGTTTTTATGTGTACTTGACTGTGATGTATGGCACACATTACTTCAGGGTAGAGAGATACATGGTATAAATGTAGCATTCTTGTGACCTTCTCTGCAGAACTAATGGTGAAATACATGTGCTCTCTGCCATGTTGTAGCATAGCATGCAGGAATGTTTGGAAGATCCTGGATGCTGATGGCTATGACACACCAAGTATGCCCCTGGTAGTCTGTGAAAGGTACCTGTGGCTAAGATTCTTTGTTCAATACATACCTTATTTTCCACTGTGATGGGTTCCCTCCATTTGGCTCTGGCTCTGAGTCAAGGCTGCCAAAGGTCACACAGTTCCTGTACTGTGCCCTGGGCCTGCAAAGTCTTCACCTTCTCTGTCTATGGCTATCGGCAGCAGCAGCAGCAGTATTAGCTTCAGCATGTAGCACAGACAAATGTACTGAAAAAGCAGCAGCTACTAAAAATCTGTCTGTGATTACTTCCCACTCTTTTCCCAATCTGCATAAAAAACCAGCATGGAGTCCACATTGATGCTTTATATCTTGCTGACTAGCTCCACATGATTGGTTGAGTAGCATGCAATTCAGCTGCTTATGCTGTAATTAGCATCTCTGAAGCAAAGACTAAGACAGATGTAATCCATTACTAATGTACTCCATTATAAAAAGACAAATATGTAGCTAGGCAAACTGATGTAGATGAGAATTAGTGCATTTTTTAACTCGGTGACACACTTATTTTGAACAGTATATCTCTTTAGTGGAGTATTGCACTCCAGCAGGTATGTATCCATTTTGTTATCTACAAAATGCTTATGCTGTAATATACTTAAGAATAATGTGAGGTGAATCTGTATGCATTTTTTAGAATCGTAATCAGGGCATGGCCTTATTTTTCAAGCCATTTCACAGTTACAGAGGATGTAGAGTAAGCTGAAATTATAATTCTGTGTAATAACTATGTAAACATGTTTCATGGAAAGGTTCTTTGATAGCACTTTTAGCATTTGGTTAGTTAGCACAATTGGTCCTTACCCTGTCATTTTGTTTGGAGGGGTGGAACAAATATGAGTTCCTGCTATGGCACAAAATAGAATACACTGTTATTCTGGGTGGGTGAGCATAGCTGAGTATTTGTTATGGCACAAACAAGAATGTGTTTCTCTTGTTACTCTCCTTGTTTTGGATCCCCCTGTTAGTTCTTGACCCCTGTTGGATCCTTAAAGTTTATCAAGTGGGGAATACGGACAGCCTTCCTTTACTGCTTTATCTGTAAACAGTTTATTTGTACTTATGTTCATAGGTTATAGATTAGTACTAGGCTAACTGTCCTTGTGTGTCATTTTAAGCCTAGCCAATTACCCCATGAGAGAATCAAACCCTGCACCTTGTGTTTGTTAGGTAAACACCTTAACCATTATGCCAACCTCCCTCCCACCCCTGTGGTCTTTATATGTGTTATTACTTTGTCTTTCAGGACACAAAATGTCTGTTCGACATAGGCCCCCATTTACCAAGGTTTAGAATGATCTCATCATAGAGGCCTTACGTCAACATCATGCAGTACTACTGTCCAGAGGGAGGGCCAATATGGTTCAGCATACAGCCTTGTGAGACGAGTTAGTCCACAACATTAATGATACTGGGCAACACAGTCACATTTATGAGAATGTGCATCACAGAGCCACCTATATGATCACAGCTGCAAGGAGGAGTGCAGCTACAGTGGCACGTGATTGCCAGATCACTGGTGGTAGGCCTGATGAAGAACCCCTTCTCACTGTCACAGAGGAATTCCTGGCAAGCATTGCCACACAGGACAGCTCCCAGCAATTAATGTCCCAGTATGTTCTAGACATGGGTGCCACTCTTGCATCTCAAGAGGAGCTTCCAGATGTGCTTTGTTAGATCATCATTAGAATACTGTGGCATTCTGAAATAGTGTCAGTACTTTATATGTGCTTGTGTCAAGTTGTGTTTTGGGTGGGGGAATGTAGGATAACTGCAGTCTTAAGCTTTTTCTAAAGTTGTCAGCCACATTCTTGTTAACATTTCAGTTACTGCCAATACAGATGAGTAAAGGTATTACCCCCTGTTATACTATTAAATGTGGTGCTGTTGCCATTACCTCTTCCTTTACTCATTTAAGGACTGTCAGGAAATCAGAGACATAGGCCTCTTGCAGTTGGTAAGCATAATACATTTATGTCAGT
Source organism: Protopterus annectens (assembly GCF_019279795.1). NCBI lineage: Eukaryota > Metazoa > Chordata > Ceratodontiformes > Protopteridae > Protopterus > Protopterus annectens. The sequence goes on from NC_056737.1 coordinate 497,960,684, forward strand.
AGTGTAGATAAATTCCAAGATATCTGATAATGTGTCCTCTCGTGCCTGATGTATGTATTGCTGTACTGTCTGAATACATGTCAACTGTAGTGATTTCTGCTGAATGTCCAGATTTTGGACTCATAAGTCTGGCCCATATTTCAAATCATAGTGCTTTTCTGGCAAATTATTGACAAGTCATTAAAGACTGCAGACCTAAAATAATGACAGACATCTGTGTTTCAGACATTGTTCCCTTCAAAAATATCATACTAAAGCAAAACCTGTTATTCTGTCAATTTTCTAAGTTTGTAAGAGCAATATTTCAAAATTGCCCCTATTCTTGGGCCTTTGTCTACCCATTATTTATGGCTTTGTCCAGATTTCTTGTTCTAAGAGGTTGAGAGGTATGAGTATCTGTAATAGTGACAGCAGTGTAACTTGCTAAGCATTTATTGCAGCATAGTAGTGTAGGTATTAATGTATTCCTGGGTTTCTTCCTTTTATCACAGGTGATCATGGAAGTAGTTCTGTGTCTCCTGAGCCACCTGATGTCAGTGTCTTATCCAAGTCTGATGATGATGGTAGACAACGTGAGGCACAGCCAGGGGTTGCAGAGGCTGAATATGACACAGAGGTTGACACTCAGCAACCCCCCTCTTTGTCCTCATACATATCCAGTATACCTACGCATCCCCAGTCCACTGAGGCCACATATATTGAACAGGTGGAGGGCATGGACATTGATCAGGGAAGTGTAGCTACTGCTGCATCAAAGCCTGTTGACTCTGGCCATAGCCAAACTGTTGGTGAGTTGGCACACAGGAAGCTCTATAGGGGTGGTTGTAGTCAGCTTGCTATCCCTCCTCCACCTGGTGCAGGTGTCTCTTCACATGTAATGATATGTATAGAGGCACAGGCATGTTCAGAAAGGTACACCAGCAAATGCTCAGGGTTCTAGATGTGGCATAGTCTGATATCTGTGACTGCCTCCACAATGTTGTTGATTCCATGGATCAGATGGATAGTACATAGGAGCAAGGTGTGTCTGTGATAGAGCATGGAGTATCTGTCATGGAATGCACATTGCCTGTGATGGAGCATCTGCTGGGAAGAGAAAGTTGTCCTCGTGGCTGTGAGCCAACGTGGCCATGTCCAATCATGCTCCCATAGTGGCAGTACTTCCATTGCTCCATCAGAGAGTGTGCTGTCCACACCCAGACATAGCAGGCCATGGGGTCATGGTCCTGGGCATTCCCATGAAGAGAGCATGTCCAGCAGATATCACTCACCTGGAGTTAGTAGCCCTGCATCTGACCTTGGGCATGGAGGTGCCAGCGCAACTCCTGGCAGAGCCAGTTCTTATGGTAGGAGCGATGAAGATGAACTGTCAACTCTACCATGCATGGCTCACATTTGTCTGGCATACAGACATGTAGAGCTGGCACTGAGCTTGGCTGTGTGCATGCAGATACTCACATGCCAATGTTACATTGAGAGCACCTACAGATACACACACAACATTTTCATGGTCCATCTTGCCTGTTTAACTTCCTTACTCACACACACTCACACAACTTTTGTGTCAGCCTAGGCCTTTTGCACCCCCACACAATACTTTGTGCAAGTGATAATAACTGGACCATATCACTGGTTTCCATCTTTTGGATTCAGGGATAGTAAAGCTATGTGTCTGATGCACAGGGTGACTATTTACATAAATGATAATTACACCTGCATGATTGCACCTGTCAGTTATATTGTAATTGGCCAGTTATACAGATGCTACCATCATCATTTCATTACTTTACAGTGGATACTCGTGTAAGGGTTGTGAGGTTAACAACTGAATTTTGTATCAGGGAATTTGAATTTTTACCTGTAATTCTTTTTATTACAGAGTCATGGTGCATATCAGAAGTAAGAACATCAGATCCAGAAATCAGGATTTTAAGTATGCACTGTAGTCAACTTTCATAAAAAACAGTAATACAGTATAACAGTATTTCTGGCATGTACATCACCATAGCTTCATAGGTCTTTAGGATGTTACTAGGCTATTGACCTGATGGTGTTTAGAAGCCTAGACAGGAAATCACAATATAAAATTCAATGTCATATATCATGTATGGACAAGATTTGTGTAGCAGGGACTACCCATGTCCAGGTGAGAAGCAGAGGCAATGCAGGTCAGAGATTAACAGTTTCACATCAAGCCACCCAGGCTGTGATGAAACAGTGTCATGGAGGTGCTCAGCTTGACATGGTTTTGAAGCCTATTTCAGAGGAGTGGCAACCTATGGGAGCTGTATCTGTCTCTCCAGCATGTCCTATATATCAGTCTACATTGATTGATCCTTGAATAGCTGACTGTAGTCCCAAATGACATATGTAGAAACATCATTTCCATCACAAAGAGATAGCACTGTAAGGCATACATAAGTCACCTCAAAGCTGTCTATATCATACTGAGTACAGTGGCAGCTATAGCAGTCTGTTCATATTAGGCACATGCTCGACAGCCTGATATATATTACTTGTAAATCACTGAGGTCTGTCAAGTTTCTTCAGGTGTCTGTTACACTACATAGCAAAGGGAGCATTATATTCAGGAGTAGGCCTGAGGAGGGATGACTATAGATAAATTAGAAATGAATGTGAAACTGCCACAATAGCTTTGCTAATCTGACGCAATATGTAGAAAAACTTCCCCACCACAGTAGACATATGTTGCAGTCTGCTTCTGTTCCCAGGTATATCAAGACATAATTGTTTATTAGGGTATTCAGGGTTATGTCATAATAAGCTGGAACATTGTTAATATCAAAGGAAGTGATGATGCATTTATATGACAGTCGTTTTACAGCATAGAGTTGTCATCAGTCATTGGTCTGTATAAGGCCCTTTTGAACAACACTCACGTTGTTATGGAATACAATTATAGCACCTAAGTGTCCTTCAACCACAAACTTGGCTACCCACAGGTACCCTGTTTTGGTCTGGACATCTGAGACGTACATAGCAAACTTGAATGGACACAGCAGTGACACTTGTGGCAACCTATGGCTAATGGTTCTGCTGCTAGAGGTGAACTCTCTCACTTTGAATGAGTGTTATTTGTCTGGGAGCCAGTTTGCAAACCACATGACAACATAGCAGTTGAAATTCCCTTGGCTTCGCTTCTCACTGACGCATGTATGTGGGATCATGTGGCAGGCCTTGGCCAAGTCATAGAGGTTCATAGAGGTTCATAGATTAGTACTAGGCTAATTGCCCTTGCAAGCCATTTTAAGTCTAGCCAATTATCCCTTGTGAGACTCAAACCCTGCATCTTGTGTTTGCAAGGCAAACACCTTAACCATTAGGCCACCCTCCCAACCCAAGATAGACAAAAATCAGTGCTGTTCACACTTGCTATGTCTGTGGTCACATTACTGAATACCAACAGTTTTAGCATCCACAACCTTCCCTTGAAGAAACCATGCTGGAAGAGATGTAGTGTTTGGATGTCAACTCTGCTCCTGTATCTGACATCCATGAGAATCCATTCCATTGTCTTACAGCTGAGACTTGTGAAACTTAAGGGGCTATAAGTGCATGTTTATGTTGCTGCTCCACCCTTGTGTAGGGAGAAATAGGTTGCTGATTTCAAATCCATGTGGATAAAGGCAGTGAATCAGACTGCGATTGTATAGGGTGCCTAGTGCAGCAGTTTGCTGATTAGCAACATTAAGAATGCATGCTGGAATGCCATCTCGTCCCATGGAGGCTGTGTTCCTAGTATTGGAGAGAGTAGTGATTACTTGCTCTTTGTAAGACATGTGTTGTGGTAAACTTGTGGGTGGGTAGGAGGATAATTGTTATCCAAGCATGTCTGCTAGCTGGTTTTCAGTTTACACTGGTTCAGTGTGTACAATATCATCCACAATTAATTCAGCACACATGAGTTATACCTTTGATGTTGCAGATGTAGCAAAGAAAGCCTTATGGTTATCCTTGGCTATGGTTTTGACATATTTCCCATAGCTGCTGTGTGAAGATTTTATAAGGTGTCTTATTGTCTTGTTTAGGCTGGGGATGTTAGTCTTCTAGTTTGGGATTTAAACTTTTGTATTTGTAGACATCAGCCTTATTCACTTACTGCATAATCAAGTAATGTCAGACATTCATCAGCATGGTTATAATATTCTTAAGGATCTTTCTTTGATCCTATCATGTACATCTGTGTCTATACATTTATGTAAATGTTTATACAGGGCATCAGGGTATACCATACTATAGCTGTCAATGTCCTCTGTGGAAACTGGAGTGTGAAAGATGATTATACCATCCCTTAGGATGGTAAATTTACCTTGGAAGATGCATGTTCAGCTGACCTCTCATTATTTAATTCTGTACCTATTGCAAATTCTGGGAAAACTACTTTAGGGTTGGATTGAAGCAGCGCAGGCCCTACACATGAGGGGTCTCATTGGTCAGTGATGTTTGTGGGGACTAGATCTAGAATATTACAAACGTTTGTGGGGTGATGCAGTGTTAGTTCCATGGCATATGTGTTATCAAAGTCCAGGAATTGTTATGCAAGTGAATTTGACCGTGGGATAAGTTTCACAATCAATGTAATTATAGCTGTAATCATCCCTAAGTAGGTTGTTTTGTTCAACTGTAATTGTTACAAGTACTTATAAATAGGCGGTATGGCCTTTCTTGTTCATGGAAGGGGACATATAACTGCTGCTAACATGTAGGGGTTTCTTAGTCACAGTAAACTGAATTTACATTAACTCCATATACTTATGTTTTCAACCCCTGTACAGGAGGAATTATCCTCAGTGAGGAGAGATAATCCATCCCATGTGGTTCTCACAACTTCAAATTGCAGTCTAAATATGTGGAAGGAATTGTAGCCTTGCAAGCCCAGGCTACTTACTGCAGTCTTGCATCAGATTTATGTGACTGCACAGACATCCACCACTTCCACTGGAACAAATGCTGACAAACTGCAGTTTCTGATGTTAACTCCTACTGTTTATCAACATGACACTTACTTTATTAGAGTTATATATTTTCACATAGTAACTTTTGCTTTTGTGACATTGCCTAATAAAAGTACTACGGTGGAGGTGTGTGCTCTAGCCAGCATCAAAAGCCTAGAGGTACTAGATGAAGTCCATGTCTTTCAAAGCAGCTTGATCTATCCACAATGTCATCCCAGATTGACAGGAACTGGAGCCCCTTACAGTGTCACCAGACACATGACCAATTTCAGAAGATCATTTGTTCTTTATATTGTTGCATAATCCTAGGCAAGCTTATAATATTGGTCAAACATAGGGACATACATACCTGGGACACATATTTAGAGAGCTCAATCATGTCTGTCTCCATATAATCTCTAGAGATACATCTGAAGTTGTATATACCAACACCAACTATGATGGATTAATACTGGGAATTGTTCTGGAGAGACCTGATTGCTTGTGAGATGTGATGAGTACCTGTGATACACAGCTGACCCTACACTTCACTTTGTTTAAGCTGGAGAGTGGGGTAGGTATATGGCTGACTGTACAATCAACTGTAAGGACAACCTTTGCAATAGATAACTATTGCCTTAGGCACTTCCTGGGTGAGATACCGGTGCTTCTTTTTTTATTTGTATTGTGTGCTTTGGGTTTACTATTAGGTGCACCATACATGTGTATTGGAGGATGTCTCTGCTGTTTCTGTAGGTTGCTTGAGAGTACCTCAGCCCATGATGGTATTTCATTGACCATCAGGTACAGGCCTGGGCATTATCTGCACTGAGTCAATAAAGACACATCAACTAGACTAGCAGATGACAAAGAGGGACACTGATATCTCATAGTGTGAGGTGTGATCCTGATATCTGCATAGAGAATAGAGTAAAGGATGGGTGTATGTGATAATATGGTGTTATTTTGGGGGGACTAACATATGGAGTGCACAATAGGTGATCTATCAAAGTAGGATCTATACTTGTGTTGTGGGGAGATTAGATGTAACATTACTGCTTGTTTAACTGACATTTGCCAAACTATGTTGAGCTGTCAAAGATCTGCTCTGCTAGATAGCATTGGCCAGTTGTAAGGGAAAATAATTTAATTGTTTTCTCTGCATCTATAACCGCAGAGAACATAGTTATGTTCTCTGCACACAAACAAGAGCAGAGCAGCTAAGACAATGAAACACTGTTAAAGCTCAAAATGAAGCCAGAAAGTTACCTTAAAATATATACTCCTAGTGTACACTCAAGGCACAAGAGTACAGGAGTGTTTTCTCACAAATCATATGTCATGATGTTTACTTATCAGTAGGTGAGGTGAACTGGATTTATGTCAGTTTGAATCCAATTTATAGTGTGGGCAACACAACTGCAACAGAATAAAAGCAGTAATTGGCAGTTTGTTTGTTCATAACATTACATAGGCAACAGAGTCAAAAGCAGCATAGTTTTCTCAAAAAGTAGTCATAGTAACAAAAAAAATAACTATACTGTTTCTTACATAAGTAACAGCAGCAACTGCACATACTGTAAGGCTTTCACTTCACAACAGTGGCTAAAAACAATGGCATGATAAATGTGCATAGAACAGTGTTCCATGGGCTGCTGTAGGACACTCTCTGTGTGATGTCCAGAAACAGCTCAGACACACACACCACTTCCCTCCCAGTTGACTGCAGCGAGAATATAACCCCTACCTATCTAAGTACACAGATACAGAACAAAATACTTAATATACTCACCACAGCACAAGTTTGATTTTACCAGGACTGCAGGTGATCTTATAGTAGATGACATCAGCAGACCATATGGGGACAGGAGGTTCGAGGCCTGCTAGAAACTGATGTTTGTGCAAGCACCAAAACACTGAAAAACCATGCCATTTGAGAGGTCAGATTGGGATACACATGTTCACTCTTCTTTATGGACACACACACACACACACACACACACACACACACACACACACACACACACACACACACACACACACACACACACATACACTTGAATGCAGTCAAAATAGAACCCCTACCTATCTAAGTACACAGATTATGCAACACAGTACTTAATGGATGCACCTAACAGGACTGCAGGGGATCCTATAGTAGATGACATCAGCAGACCATGTGGAGGACAAGAGGTTGAAGGCCTGCTTGAAATGGATGTCTGTGCAAACACCAAAACACTGCAAAACCATGCCACTGGAGATGTCAATTTGGGATACACACTTCCACTCTTCTTTATAGAGACACACACACACACACACACACACACACACACACACACACACACACACACACACACACACACACACACACACACACACACACACACACACACACACACACACACACACACACCACTGTAATGAGAACCAACCCCCTACCTATCTAAGTGCACAGACTACAGAACAAAGTACTTAACGCATGCACCACAGCACAAGTCTGAGTTATGTAAGACTGCAGGTGAACTTATAGTAGATGACATCAGCAAGCCATGTGGGGAACAACAGCTTGGGAGGCCTGCATAGGCACATCACTTTTTAGTGTCATCTGTGGCTAGCAGCCTAACAGAAGTATACTGTTTATAAGTCTAACTGTGTAACAGTACAAGTACCCTTACTGACCATATTTGGCTGTTTGGCAGGTGAAGCTTGCGAGCATCACTAAATGGCCCTGTCCATGAGGGAGCACACAGCATTATATATTATACCTTGCACTGTGGTTGATATAGGTGTTGTAAAATTAAGGAGACTCCAGGATTGTATTGATTGCTGGTGTGGTTGGTGGTGGGGACACAAATGGATGGATAGTAAATTTATGTACATATAGTTATATTGTGCCCTTGGTTTACAATGTTTCCAAATGTAGTCTTAAGTCAGACAAAGGATCTGGGAAATATAGACCAATAAGAATAGAGATCTATAAATCTAATGTGATAGCGTGTGAAGCATCAGATTTGCACTATGGTTAACTAAATGTGCACGCACGCCCATTTGTCTATTTACCTTTTTTGCATGCAACTAAGCAGAGCACAAACTCAAGGCACAGTGCTGACATCTGAGACTTACTATTATGTAATATACACCTGCTACAATAACCCAGTCCTATCTGTACTCCGAGACAGGATTTCACAACTACTAAGAAGAATTATTGAATGTATCCACTTTGTATTGTTGGCAGTCTGACATAAATTTTCCCTGTTTATGTAATGCTGCGCTTTGTGCAAACTAGCTAAAAGTGTTTATTATATGCAGCGCATCATGCTAATGTGGAATTAAAACAAGACAAAGATGATAAATGTTAACAGTATGGGTTACAGAGTCAAAGTCTGTAAAAGTACACTAGCAATTGATAGTACACCTCCAAAAGGTCTAATTATATCAGGATTACAACCCTAAAAACTAATACAGGTTCAGCAAACAGGATGGCTGCTTTAGTCCTTTTTGCCAGAGAAGCAGCTCGCCAGAACAGAACTGGTATTTATCACACAACCAACTGCATAAGAATTTGTATTGCCATTAAACCATGGACCATATATTGTAGAAGTAATTCTCTATATTATATTTGGACAGAGAGCAGTTAGTAGTCACACAACTTGTCATAATTATGGTTACAAACGTACATCTCTCTGTCTTATATGTCTGTGTTTGCTGGTAATTCATCAGTTACATAACACATGCAATGTGTAAGTAATTCAATATACTTGTCATTATAATATGAGAGGATAGTAACTGTGGCAAAAACACGCATATACTGCGGTTTTGGGGGTAGCATAGCTGGGTTACTGTTGTGGTAGGTACAAGGGTACACTCCTCTTTTTCGGGAGGTGGGAGAACAAAGCATAGTTACTGTTATGACACACACAACTCTGAAGTAAAAAACTGCAATGTGTAGCCTCACTTTCTAACTTCTCTCTCGAATGATTTACCAGTATTCTGCGGAGGTATGACTGTGTGAACGTTTTGTACCCGAGGCCTACTAATTAGATAAGTGGGTCTGTAGTCACATGTTAATGTAATTTCTGTACCAGTCCAACAGTATTTACTTGCTTACTGTACCAAGTTAAGAGATACAAGGATATGTCATAATAATCTTCAAGAATACAGTCTAGGTTCAGGACTTACCTTGCAAATGCAGCTGTTGACACACCTTTAATTCCGGGATGACTCTGTTTGAAACATGCAATACACAGCCAATACATGGATAGGAACAGGTTGAGGGAGTTGCCTGGCATCAATTTTAATATATATATATATATATATATATATATATATATATATATATATATATATATATATATATATATATATATATATATATATATATATATATATATATACATATATAGATATATATATATATATATATATATATGTGTGTGTGTGTGTGTGTGTGTGTGTGTGTGTGTGTGTGTGTGTGTGAAGAGGAGTGAGTATTAGGTCTCTAGGTCCCTAAGTGGTCAGTGAATGTGCTATGGGTTGTCTCTTAGCCAAAGCAAGGGCATATTGAGCATGCCTACGTATGCCTACAGGGACAGCAGCTGGGGGGTCCTCCTCTGAGTCCTCCTCTGATTGTGGCTGTGGTGACCTAAACATTGGTAGGGGAATGTGTGTCCCTTCCCTTGCTGATCATGCTGCAGCTGTTTCCACAGGATTAGATTGTGGAGCATAGCACATACTGTGAATATTTGTGAGCATTTGTGTGGATTATACTGCAAGGCTCCACTGGATATAGCTAGGCACTGGAACCATGACTTCAGAAGCCCAAACACACATTCTATGATGTTTCTAGTTTGAGCATGTGCCTCATTATGGCATTCTTCCATGGTTGTGTGTGCACTTCTGATGGATGTCATCATCCACGGTTCCAGGGCATAGCCAGCATCCCCCATTAAATGACCTTTTGGGATGTGCCCCCCAGCAAACATCTGGTACAGCTGTGATATGTGGCAGATATGTGAGTTGTGATAACTGCCAGGGTTGCCAGCACATACATTCAAGATAATCCCCTGGGCATTGCACATGACTTGGCAGTTGATGGAGTGGTATTCCTTGCGGTTAATGTAGATTCTACCCTGCTCACCAGGTGGTGCCTTGATGTGTACATGAGTGCAATCTATGGCACTCAGTACTTCAGGGTAGCATGATACATGGTAGAACTGATGTATATCTGCATATTGTTGGCCCTCTCCTCAGAAAAAAGGGGAAAATATATGTGCTCACTGGCATGCATGAGCATAGCATCCAGGTACTGGTGGAGTATCCTAGATGCTGATGCCTGTGACACACCCATCATGTCTCCAGTTGTTTTCTTCAAAAGTACTTAAAGCTAATATTCTAAGCATTACATGTACCTTGGTTTCCACTGGGATGGGTTTGATTCGGTTGGCTCTGGCTCTGAGTTGAAGGTGGCAGAGCTCACAGAGTTCTTGTAATATGTTCCTGTTCACCCTGTAGCAGTCTACAATCTCCAGCTCATGTAACACCTGGAAAGTTAACCTGGGTCTGAACACTCTTCTCCTTCTCAAATGCATAGGCCTATTGTCAGCAGCACCAGCAGCACTGGCTTCAGCCTCTAGCACATGCAGATGTAGAATAGCTGCAGCAGTCCCTAGCATTATCTCAGTTAAAATTTCCAAGTCTCTATTCCAATGGTATTGAAGTATCAAGGGAAAATAAGAATGTAGGCTATATGGATACATTATATATTTGTTGAATAGGTCCAGCATGTGGGATTGGCTAATTAAGATTCAATTTGCCTGCTTAGGGTGTAATTAGCATGATTTAAAACACCTGCTTGAGTGCTCACTTGTGTGCTATGCATACCTTTACACAGCTTTGCGCACCATCAAATAAATAAGGTAAGTATAAGCAAAATTTATAATTTTTATCTCTGTTTTCCTGATAGCGTGCAAACATGGAACATAAAGCGTGCCGATATGAACCCAGGACCATTGAGACTATAGCCCTACACATACAGATGCAGCCACAGGTATAGTTAGATAAGAATCCTTTTATTGCTCCATTTCACATAGGTGTGCTAAGTGCATCAATGCGAAAAAAAAAAAAAAAGAAAAATTAAGTTAACACACACCCGATATTATCACTCACTGTTGACATCCGTTGGAAACAAAAACACAGTGTAGGTGCCTACACAATGTGAACATCCCTACTGGGTTAATGTTTTTTGTGATTCAACAAATCTACTGATTTTTGGCCTCATATGCATAATGGCCAGGCTGTGAGCCTGGAATTTGCACGGTTAGAAACCATGTAAGCAGGGCAACTGCATGGGAGCACAATGTTGTAAATCAAGGCAGGATATTACTTACTGTATATATATAATACATAACAGATTATGCTTACAGTACATTAGAATACTCTGTAACACGTGTTTTAAACACTTTAGTAGCCTGCATTACGTACAAGTTTATTCTTCATTGGGGTGGGGGACCAAAGATGCATTTACGTCATGGCAGTTACAACGGTATTTATTTTGGGAGACTGATTTTCTAGCTTCCACAGTGTGTACTTAGGCCATAATATATGTGGTTTAACTATTAAGGTCAATTCTGTCAATATTTCAAGACTTTTACATGCCCTTGTTTCTGTCTAGACTCCTGTACTGGGAAATTTTCCACCTACACTACCAACATGTACACAGAGTCTACAAGGTTTCATTTTAGCTTGTTGGGTCACTCAGTCATGTTGATTGCGCACCCCTACATGGAGTTTACTGAATCTAAAACTTGACGCACCATCTACGCATCATGACACAAGGTGCACACAAGAAAAATTATCATGTAAGCTTTACCGAATTCCCACTATAGTGTTTATCAGTCTGCCATTGATATGTAACTACTTTCAAGTCAGGGTATCTAAATAACATATTGCCACCTAGAGCTGACTGCATGAAGGCATGGTACAAACATTATAAAACTGTAAATGTGTATTTACAGTCTGACATTTCCATTCTGCTTTGGAGATGATTACATTCATGTCATGCTATAGCAAATCCAAGAGAGCAAATGAAATAAGGCTGCCCTTACACTACAGTCAATGAAGTATCATTTCATTTGATCATGATTGTTGTGATATTTTATAAATTGATTATAATTAAAAATAAGACAGTGCGATGTTTTATAAATTAATTATTTCTCAGACTGGTATAGCATGATTTTTTGATGATGTTATTCAGAATGAAAAACTGCTTTGTGTTAAAAAATTCTGTAGGGGTCTATATTAGGTTGCCGAAACGGTATTCCGGCAAACACCTATTCAGTGACCCGTAATCAGTGAAAATCATTTCAGCGATTCGCTGAATTCACTAAGGGCAACAAAATATTTGCCCAAACCACTTTTCTCCACTGTAGTGCGATCATGGAGTTGGTATATTTAGTTAGGGGGGTGTAGGGGCCAAAGGGTTCAAGTCAACTAAAAGTTGGTCCATTAT
>NC_056737.1:497978145-498150645 GCF_019279795.1 Protopterus annectens
ACTGATCCCAGCAAATGGTGCACTCAGACTTAACCAAAATGAACACTTTTCCTTATGAGATTATGCTTCTAGTACAAAAGGCATTTCCCAGGATTTTAAAAAGAGAAAACTGCAGTTCCAGACCTTCTGATTGCACTATCCCCAAGTCATACAGTTACTAAAACTGACTTAGGAACATTCACTGTATAGGTCATTCACATTGGTACTCCTATGCAGAAACACCACTACTACACAAAATAATGCTCGTTTGGATTTATATAAAATGTCAGAAAACAAAACAAGGAGTCCTACACTGCTGCATATTTAAAAAGAATGGACTTACTACAAGTCCCATTACGAATCTCAAACTCTAATCCTACTGATAGCAAACTGGACAAGTCAAACTCAGAGAAATGCACACTAGTCAAAACTGTGAGTGACATCTCTGATTAAACTTTTTTTGCATAGTGCCAAGCCCCTGAAACTCCCCAAGTAGGAGGATAACCCACCACCTATTTACTTATATATACAAACTTCATGGTCACAAACCTGTAGATAAAATGAAAACAATAAAATAAGTTTCACCACATCAGTGTTATAAGAGAACCAATGCAAGTAAAATAATTTTGGGAACTGTAATTTCAGGGAGTTGGGATCAGGTAGATAGCATTCCAGGATTTACAATTTGAGTTATGGTAAATATCCATACCTCTCAACTGTCCACATTTTTGCAGAATATCCAGATTTGTGCCTCATATTTTTGGTCTGTTCCTCATAAAAACTTTGGTTTTCTGGCAAATCACTGAAGATTGAAGTCACTAAATTATGACATAAGTTTGAGTTTCAGACTTCATTCCTTCAAAAAAATGCATGCTAACACAGATCTTGTTACTCTAGCAACTTTCTAAGTTTATAAAAGTATTTTTTTTTAATCTGTCCCTAGTTTTGTGCCCTTGTCCTCTCATTATTTTAGGCTTTGTCCAGATTTCTTGCAACACAAGGTTGAGAGGTATGTAAATATCCTTAAAGAGCCTAGACAACTTCTCAACAGAATTACTGGGAATGTCTCTTGTTATGGAGGTGCAGTGATGTTTAGTGAAATCAGTGACTACATCCGAGTAGCTTGGCCACTGACATTCTCCACAACGTCAGGCACTGACTGGTTCACAGCTGCACCGATGTTGAACCAGTCAGTAAACAAATATCAGAATGGCGATTGGCCTTTCCGTAATAGTGCTGCATCTCCCTTTCACAACTCAAGAGCTCTGCTGAAAGCGGGCAGCTGAGAAGTCTAGTTACAATCAAATGGAAGTGCTTTTTTCTGTTTTTAAACTGATGGAGAAAGGATTATTAATGCATCAGAATCTGTCAAAAACAAAAACATTGACTACAGACTAAAGAACAGTGAGGGTAGTGAGAGTACCTGTATCTAGGACTGCATTTTATTTCAAAATCATTAACAACGGTATCATGGGGGTGTTAGAATCAGTCAGGAAAAAACTACTGCGTTTATCCTCTTAAGAACATCAGAAACAGGAAAGAGTCAAAGATACTATGCAAACAATTTAAGCATCGTTACATTTGGTAACAATAGCCTGGGTTACAAAGCTAATGTGACGAGAGCCATTATTTAGGAGTACTACCAAATGTGGAAAGTAATTAAAAGATTCATACTGACTGGATGATAAGGTGAATTGGCAGATGGATTGTGAAGAAATTAGGTAGGGTAGATAGGTATGTAAGTAAAGTGGAAAATCTGGAGGAAAAGCCAACTAGGAATTGTAAGGTTGCTTCTCTGTTACATGTATGGTGAAGAGAAGAAGGAAGAGTTCCACAGACGTTACCAGGAATGAAGTGTAAGTAGAGATGACAAGAAGAAAAAAACTATTGAATAAATCTGTTGTAATAAGAGAGTACCTAAACAGTGTTATGAGGAATGGCAAGGCTGTGTGAAATGGTGCTGAGAGTCAGAAGAGAAAAAGTCATCTGAAGGCTAAGAGGATGGCAAATTGTCATGATCACACAAATGGATTACTAATGATAAAGTTTTCAACTGCAGGAAGATTAACACTAGATAAGGAGGTGCAGCATGATGCGGATACAGACATTGCTCCAAACTTCCATGCCTGAAATAACAATGGGCATGGAAAATTATGACTTATTAGAAACTGCTGAAAGTGGTGAAATAGCTAGCGTAGGACTTTGCATCTAAACACAAATGACACTGTATGCAAATCTGCAGGGGTGCTAAGGAGAAGCTCATGAATTAGGATATATATACATCCATATGGAAATGTTGGCTGCCTTCTCAGGGATTCTGCTTGTCCTGCATAAGGAGATAGTTAGGAAAGTCAGAATAAAGTATTTTAATGAATACTTGAAGAGCAGGTCTGGAGAACAACAAGTCTGTTTTATTGTTCATTTTTCTTGAATTTACAGACTTGAGACTATATGGGATAATGAATGGTTACAGTATATACAATGGACACCCACTACCTAAGTAGTGTAGTAGAATATTTGTAGAAAGGTGGACTAAAAGACAACATGCAAACAGTGATCCCCTTTAAATAGAATGATGGAGAGAGAGAAGCAAGCAGTGGGACAGAGGAGAAAGAAAAGCATATGTGGAAAAATGTGATTTAAAAGAAATGAAGGCAGCAAGGAGAAGCAGTAAAGAAGGAAATGTGTAGCCACTGCTGTTTAATACCAAAAGCCTAAGGAACTCAAGTGCAACAAATATGTTCCTGCTTGTGGGGGACTTTGGAGAAATGGTGGATTTAATGTAAACCCGGACAATGACAACAGGAACAAATTATTGTGTTACACAGCTTCTGGATATTTCAAAATAAACATAAAATAATTGAGTATTCCTTTGGAGTGGTTCACTCCATCAAGATATCCAACACATAAAGTGTTGTACAGTGGAAGAATTGAAAGAGACAAGTAGGAAGGATGTGTTGAGATGCGGCCCTGACTGGCTGCCATATATAGATTATTAGGTGCATGAATGTGGGATGATGACATACACATCAGTAGAAATAAAGGATGGGCAAAAAGAAGAAAGGTACTTGCACTGCTGAGAAACCGCAAACTTCACTGTTCTAGCAGAAAAATTAAAGGATTTCACCCCAGGGTAAAGAGGCGGAAGAAGAAGGCAGATGTTTTGGTACGAATGGAAGATTAGATCACAGCAAGGCAATATGACATTTTGACATAGTCGTCTGCACCACAGAACAAGGAGAAGGGAGTAGGTAATGGGTCTGAAAAGACAACAGTGAGGATGTCACAATATGATTCACTGTCACTGATGCACAGATGAGAAGAACGTCAGGTTGCACAGCTCCACCATTCAATAAGAAGGAGACATCACTGACAGGAGCTACTATGACAAGGAATACATGACTGATGGTGAAAAGAAAGACACTGAATAAACAGGGGGGAATTGGGGGCTGACTTGTAGCAGAAAGAAATGGAATGAGCCAAGACAGCTAGCCCATCTAAAAATGTATGTAAACCTAATACAAATGAAAACAGCATAGAGGAGGACAAAAGACAGGAACAACAAAAGCAAAAAGATATCTGAAATGGGAAGAAATAATACCAGGTATCATCCATCAGGCTTGGCTAGGCCAAGTGAAGGAAGTAAGAAGAGGTACAAAGTATCAAAATAAGAAATCTCTTAGATGTGTACAGCTGTTCATGAAACGTCAGCAGTGAGTCAATAAAGGTGAAAAGTGGAGAAAAGAATCAAAAGGGCAGGACCACGTACTGAATGAATCGACAAGCTCAGCATTTACAGACTGACGGATAGGACCACGTACTGAATGAATCGACAAGCTCAGCATTTACAGACTGATGAATAGGACCATGTACTGAATGAATTGACAAGCTCAGCATTTACAGACTGATGGATAGGACCACGTACTGAATGAATCGACAAGCTCAGCATTTACAGACTGATGGATAGGACTGCGTACTGAATGAATCGACAAGCTCAGCATTTACAGACTGATGGATAGGACCATGTACTGAATGAATCGACAAGCACAGCATTTACAGACTGACGGAGAGCGAAGGTGGGTAACTACGCTGCTCAGCTACATAGAAGGTAAAGTGATTAGCTAGAAAAAAACAAAGATTAGGTAAAGGTAAGCTGGGAAACACCTCAGGGTACCTCAGCAGACTAGGGCACAGTACTATCACAGCGAACTCCATAACTCTCCCAGGTGCTATGAACCACGAGCAACACTGAAGAGTAACAGATATGGTCCCCTTTAACAAGTTGAATTCCTGCAACATCAAGTTCAGTACAGGTCCTTTCACAGAGAAGGTTATGCAGAAAATTCTCTTTCTTGGATATTACTAGAGGAATTCTTAAAGCCAAATTACTTAAGAGTGGCAACAACACAGACCTCTGTGACAAAGTCTAACCTCATCCACTTGTACGACTGAGTCACTGTCAGGGCTGGCAAGGAAATACTGTTGGACATAGTGCATCAGGATTTCATTAAGGTCTGTGACAATGTGCTCTATTACAAGTTTTTGGGAAAAGTGAACAGTATGGGAGGACACCCGATCTAGGGAAGAAGACGGGATAGTTTAGCTTGAGGTAGGAGTCAGAGGGAACATTAAGGTGAGAGCTTGTAGAGTAGTACAATGACTGTTCCATTTCATCTTCCACGTATGAGCTATCAGAAAAGCAATAAAAAATAATGTCACCTGTTCAGTGATGACAGTAGGATTACAGCATTTCTTACAGATGGAATGGGGAGTCCATGTGACCTAACATGTCTGCAAACAGGCAAATTGATGTCAGCTAATGATCATTTTAAAAGACTGTATGTAGAGTTGGTCATTTTAGCTGAGGAAAACAAACGGGAATCTATTAGAAAGATTAATGAGTGACATCCATTAAAAACAATATCTTTATTGTAAGCACTGTAAACAAAATATCTGCATGTTGAAATGTCCCACCAGCTGTTTTTTTATTGTGCAGTATGAAAGGAGAGTGACACCAAGGCCAGCATGTTTCTATACAGCATTACCATGAACCAAGTTGGATACCCTCGCTCCATTTAATAAACGAATAACACACACCAGGCAAGGGGTATCAATTTAATTCGTTTTTTTCTATACAGCATTACCAGAGATGTGATGTATAAAACATCTAATTCTCATAACAATGAAACTCAAAACACTGAGACCATAACATCGAAAACCCAAAACACTGAAAACCTTTAACATCGAATTTCATAATACTGAAAATGTATAACATTGAGTAGTATATCATCAAACATAAATGTTATAGTTCAATCTGTTAATCTTATGGTATCACTATAAGATGTAGTTTTTATTTATATAGTTATTATTTATATAGTGTAGGAATTTATAGTATCTATATAGTGTTTATTTTGCCAATCTGTGTGTGTTTTTAGGCCATACAGGTAAGTGATTTAGACATTACGTGTACATTCTGTATGGTGATCGCGATACAGTGGGGTTAGGAAATTAACTTTTCTACACTGTAGTGTGATCTCAGAGTTGGTATATTTCATTTATACAGGGTGTGGGGGACAGAGCCCCCCACATGGGGGTGCAGAGGGGCTTCCCTCCCTGCAGAAACGTAGTAAAAAGTGTGTTTGTTAGGCTGATATTATAGGTGGAGGGGATATTTACATGTGCTTTTGTAGTTTTCGATGTTGTAGTGCAAAGTTTCAGTGTTCTGAGTTATCAATGTTATGAGTTTTCAGTGTTTTGGGTTTTCGATGTTATGGTCTTAGTGTTTTGAGAGTCGATGTTATGGGAATTAGATGTTTTGAAGTAGAACCATACACACACACACACACACACACACACACACACACACACACACACACATATATATATATATATATATATATATATATATATATATATATATATATACATATATGTAGATGGCTCTACTGAATTTAAATTTCTGTAGATCAGCACTAAAAACATCAACTGCAAAAGGTTGAAAAAAAAAACTGATATCCTAACATGCATGCTCCAAGGCACAACCTCAGAATATGCAAGAGAAACCTACTGTTTTTTTGCTAGGAGACTCAGCCCCTCCAAACCACCTGCTAATTATGTATACTAACTCCAAGACTGTGCAATCTCTGAAGAAAGGGCTTATTCCCAGACCCCAACCTGTTGACCATCTGTTGTGTCAACCAAAGTATTTTGACAAAACAGATGTTGACATCAGTGGCAGCTCATGATATCGGACTGTAGGACTGCAGCCCCCCCACCTGTGAACCACAATGGTAAACTCCTGAAGTGCACGCAAGCGTGCTTAGAAAGTTGAATCCGGACTGCTGTCTTACCAGTCCGGATTGAGGAAAAAGGCAGCAGTCTGCAGATGCCCCAGAAGTCTATGCAGTGCTAACCACATAGACTGGAAGGGGATCGGACTGCAAGGTCTGCAGTCAGTCTCAGAATGAGACCGGGAACAGGAAAAAACAAAGCCCGGAAACCGGAATTGTGCATTCCGGTGTGTGCTGCTAGAAGCGTGGAGAATACTCTGCTAGCAGACAAGATAAACTGTGCATTCCAGCCTGCTAGTAGGATTATTTAGAAACATGGAGAATTTTACTCAGGTATGTGTTGATTATTTAGAAATTGTGCATTCCGGCGTGCTAGTAGGTTTATTTAGAAACGGGAGGAGTGTTTGTGCTAGTAGGATTACTTAGAAATGGGGAGGATTTTACTCATGTATGCTAATTGAATTATTTAGAAACGGGGAGGAGTACGTGTGTGTGTGTGTGTGTGTGTGTGTGTGTGTGTGTGTGTGTGTGTGTGTGTGTGTGTGTGTGTGTGTGTGTGTGTGTGTGTGTGCGCGTGTGTGTGTGTGTAAGCATTTAATCTAAACACATTTTGATTGAGTTATTCCCCTATCAGCACTTTCATTTTAACTCCATACTCCCTTGTATTTATTGAAATGACAGAGTCATACAGTCAGGGATCCACACATGCAGCCATTAAAACTAGAGATGCTTTCCTTTTCCTTCCTATGTGATTTCTTCAAATTCTTCAAAGGACTTTATCTGTAGATGGAAGGTGTGGTACTACTAAGACCAGTAACTGGCTAAGACCTTCCAGTTTGAGATATGCATTTCTGTTTTTTTTTTAAGTTCTTCAAGTCTGTGATGCACATTTTTTTTTTAAGTTACACCTTCAGTGTGTCGTACTTTTTTCCTCTTTGACCACAACTATAATCTGAGCTGAAGTACATGATTAGGGAGCTGAGCATCAAACATTAAAACAGTGTTCAATAAAACAAGTTACAAACTAATGTTCAGAAATCATTGCCTCACTACCGGCAACACTGGTCCTTGGTGAGAAATCTTCTGTGCTGATGTTGAAGAGTTTTAACAGGTATTCTTGGCAATAAGTATATAGAAAGGCATACCACATTCCCAAGTTTAAAAAACAAAACTTAAAAGTGGCCAGTATTACACTTAACATGTGCCTGCATCCCAGTTAGAGCTACAGGATGGAAATGAGTAATGCCAAGAATCCCTTCTTTTGAATCCTTTTTTTAAAGGCATAAAAACTCTTTTTCATGTTACCTTAACTTGAATTTCCAACAAAGCTAGAAGCAAGAGTTTATAATTTGAAAACTGAAGCTGTCAGATGCCCAAACACCTATATAAATTTGGACGTGGAACCTTCGAACTTCAGTGAAAGACTTGTCTCTTCCCTTTCTAATCTGTACATCTCAAGAGCATATCCTGGAAGTGTGTAAATAGCATGGAGGCTTATGCGTTTTGACAGAAATCCAGAGAAAGGCAGCTTCTTATACAGTTTCCTATCTATCCACCATAACCTAACCATCCACCTTAAAAAGAGGATGTGTCTTATGATTCTGATCCTGCTTTCTTTCTTTCTTTCTTTCTTTCTTTCTTTCTTTCTTTCTTTCTTTCTTTCTTTCTTTCTTTTTGTACTATGTGTTTATAATCCAGTTCAGAAGAGCAAGGACTAAAATTCCTGATCTGCTTCAAGCCAGAGCAGTATTTAACTTTAGATGTCAAAAGCTATAAGGGCAGCATTATGAGACTAATGATAAGATAAATAAATATAAATGATTAAACAAAGAAGCGTGTGCACTACTATAACACCTGAATCTCTCAACACGCTGCAAAGGATGTGCCAAGGCTGCTCCGTAATTCCAACTCTTTATTTGCAAGACTTCATGTACATTAAGCGCTTTCATCCACATATAATGTGGACTTCCTCAGAATGTTCACAACATCAAATCCATTTCCTTAAATACTCAAAAAGGCGCCAAGAAACACATTAACAATGAATTAATTAGCAATTCAAGAGAAATAGTGGGGGAGTGGCCAGTCTTTGTTTATAAGATGGCACTCAATTTGAAGAATATATTTGAAAACTCTAACAAACAGAGGGAAAACAACAAGTCGAATAGATGTACAAAAAATGTGGGGAATGTGGGCAGTGCGGCTACATATGGGAAGAAGACAGTGTAGACCTGGGAAATGTTAACAGAACCAGAGTATACTTTAAGAGTCGTAGTTGTAATACAAAATATATATTATATACATGGCGAAATGTATGACATGCCCAGGGTTCTATATTGGGAAAACCGAGAGATGTTTTAGAAAGCAAATATATAATCATATATATGCCATAAGAAGAAAAGACAATATCAATGCTCTGTACAGACATATTGCCCATTGTGGAGTGACATGTGTTTAAATTTGCCATTATAGAATAGGTTGAAACAGGCCCATGAGGGGATAACAGTAAGATATTATTAATTAAAAGGGAAGTTTACTGGCAAATGTATACTGATGCAATTAATGTACCTGGATTAAATGAATATATTACGATCAAACCTGTTGTATTATCAAGTTAAATGGTTGTTTAAACACAAACAAGGATTAATTGTATATGTTTTATATTGACAAATGTATTAACTGTATATAGTTTAAGTAAATAGAGTAGCCTTACATGAGATTTACATGAGACATACAGGAATGTATTATGATGTATTATTATTATATCAAATATGATGAATTATTGAAGTGCCAAGCTAAATTTTAACATTTTTAACTTTTTACAACTTTTTATAACATTTTATAGTTTTAATTGATGAATTGCTAATTAATTAATTGTTAATGTGTTTTTGGCGCCTTTTTGAGTATTTACAATGCTTTTCACTCTTGATCCTAAATGGTGAACAGATTTCCATGTGTAGTCAGTGGTGGAGTAGCTCTAAAAATAGCTGTTTTAGCCCTGTGGGCAGCTGGAGCTCTATATAGAGCTGTTACAGATCTCTATGAGCTCTGAGAAGAGCTGTTTTGTGTTTTGAATGCCCTTTCGAGCAGATGCAATAGTTCTAAAAATAACTGTTTTGTTTGGTTCACCAAAGCTGTGTCTGTGCCTCCAGCTGGTCTTACCGGAGCTGATACAGATTTCTGTGAGCTCTGAGAAGGGACGATTTGTGTTTTGAATGCCCGTTCGGGTGTTGGTGGTAGCTCTAATAAGAACTTTTTTGTTTTATTCTTCAATGTGTCTCCGGTTGCTCTTACCAGAGCTTATTCAGATCTCTGTGAGCTCTGAGAGGAGCTGTTTGGTGTACTGTGAGCTCTGAGAAGAGCTGTTTGGTGTAATGTGCAGATCCACGTGAGCTCTGAGAAGAGTTGTTTTGTGTACGGACACAATGGGCTCTGGGAAGAGCTGCTGTTGTGTCCTTCAGTGTTCCGCAGTGGTGTCAATCTCCGTTGTCCTTCTACTTGAACAGATCTTCAGTTCTTTTGCTATGTGTGAGTCCTAAAAAGGACTATTTGTGCGCTCCACAAGCGCTGGTCAGAATGACTTGAGATCTGTTGCTGTGCTGCTTTTATGCTACTGTGGAGGGGGCGTGGTTGAGAGATGTCCAATGAGAAGTGACTAGTTGTGGGTGTGGCCCTGGTATGCCTACAAGGTGAAGACGGACCTGGTTGGAAGCATCTCATTCCTCTTATTTAGTTCCTTTTTGTTATTATCCAGCTTCTTGTTCATATGTGCCATTCCTAACCTCTAGCAATGCATTGGAGCCTTTCGCTTTGTCACGATTATACCTATGCTTGAAAAAAATTGTACTAAAACTTAAATTTAACCAAAAAATAAAAATTAATAAAAATTAAAATTAAGTTTAAAGTTAAATTTAAAATTAAAATTAAACTGTAAAACAGAGATCTTGGGCAATATTCTGGGGTTACTGACTATAATTCTAAATTTAGACTTGCCATTACCATCTGTAAAACACTGGAAGCAAGCTTGGTTCTGAGAAAGATTCTGAGATGTCCGGCACTTTCAGGGCAGATAGGAAGGTAGCCTGTCTGCCGCTCCTTCATCAGGGATAGCGTACATTAGGTAGTAAAAAGTTAAATGTAGTTTGACATTGAAATTTTACCTTTTAAATTAAAAATAATTAAAAGTTGAGCTAACAATTGTAACTTTTTTGAAGGCTGATACATTAACTTACTGCAATTTTAGTTCTGCTTATAAACAATTATTGTTCAAAAAATGAATACATTATGCCTTATACCTGTGAGAAAACAGTGAGCAAAATAGATAGCATATCTTATATGGAGCCGATTAGTTATAGTTAGCATGGTTAAGTGCCCTGAGGTTCAGGACTGGGGTGATGGTCTCCATGTAGTTCAGACCCGGAGGGTGCCTTGCTTCAAGTTGTATCTGCCAGATAAGTTCTTTTTTCTCTAATCTTGAATTGAAGTCCCCATTGAAAGGGATCTTCTCCAGCTGTTCGAGTATCAGGAACTTAAATCTTTCATGTCCTGTTTTTTTTGTTGCGTGTGTTGCTAGTTTATTTGTCGGTATTTTGTGCCTGATGTCGTATAGGTGTTTGGCAATCCTGGTTTTGAGAGCATTGATGGTCTTGCCCAAGTAGAAGGCTTGACATTTGCAGTAGTTTGCTCTGTAGACAACACCTTCTGTGTTGCAGCCTCCAAATGCTCTTGTGGTTATTGTATTTTGTTGTTGGGGCAGTAGAAGCAGTCCATGCCTGCCATGTATTTACAGTAGAAGCAGGGAGATAAGTCACTACACGGATAGGTGCCGTATCTGTCGAGTTGTCTTGGTGGGGGTCTCTCGAGGTGGTCTTTTAGGTTGGGTCCTCTTTTCATCGTGAACCCTGGTGCTTCAGGAAAGATGTGTCCAAAAGATCTGTTTGAAGTGATGATGGTCCAGTTTTCATGGATGATCTTTTGTATGTCCTTATAGTCCATGGGGAAATGTAAAATAAAGTTGAGCCTATATTTGTTTTCATACCTGTTTTTAGTCACTAGGCACTGTTGAAGTATGAATGGTTTTTACTTTATGTTGTTCGTGATGGGGTCCAGAATCTGGTGCAGAGTCATGTCCATGTAGCCTCTGGCCAGGAAATCATTTTCCAGGTCTTTAATGTTGTGGAGAAAGTCGTTAAGGTCTTTGGTGATTCTGGAGATTCTGAGTCCCTGTGATTTTTATCACATTTCTTTTGAGCTTGTACGGGTGCATGCTGCAGTTGTGGAGTAAAAAGTTTACTCTTGTAGGTTTCCTGTATAAGTTGTGGTTGAAGTCGGTGCTGCTGGTGTTCTTGGAAAGGAGCAGGTCCAGGAATTCGACTTGTATTGGGCTGGTTTTGGTGGTGAACCTGAGGAAGCTGGTGCTGCTATTGATGTGGTCTAGGAAGTCCTGTAGTTTCTAGGGGGGTCCCATTCCAAACTAAAAAGATGTCGTCAATGAAACGGAAGTAGCATCCCATGTCCTTGTAGAACTCCGAGTTGTATACGTGGTCTTCTTCCCATTTTCTTAATGCCGTGTTAGCTAGGCTTGGGGCCATGGCTACTCCCATTGCAATTCCTGTGGTTTGTCGGTAGGATTGACCGTTGAAGTGGAAGTAGTTGTTGTTGAGAATAAGTGAGAGGATTTTTCCAAATTTGTCTGCTTCTCCAATAACTGTTGCTTTGTCTTTGTTGTAGACCTCTACCATTGCCCTGATGCAGTAATCATGTGGAAGCACTGTGTAAAGGGCCTCCACGTTGATGGTGACTAAAATGGCTTCTTCTGTGAGACGAATGTCCTTGATTCTGTTGAGAAGGTCCATAGAGTCCTGAATATATGAGGGATTATTTTCTGCCAGTGGTTTGAGTGTGAAATCCATGTATATTGCTAGAGGTTCTGTAATTGCTCCTCCACTGGCAATCACTGGTCTGTATGGCGGGTCGTCGAGGTTTTTGTGGGGTTTCGGTATCCCAAAGAACTGAGGTAATTTTGGGTGTGTGACGGTTAGGAAATCAAGTAGGATGTTGCTGAGGAGCCCCTCTGCCCAAAGTTCCTTCAGTGTGTTCTTGACGTCAAGGTAGGCTGTTGTGATGTGGTCGGTGTCTCTCTCTTCATAAAATGTGGAGCTGTTCAGCATCATCATGATCTTATGGTTATAAGTACAGGTGTCCGTGACTAGGATGCCTCCTCCCTTGTCCACTTTCATTACTCTTCTGCTACTGTCCTGGCTTAGTTGCTTTAGCACTTCCATTTCCTCTTTGGAGACATTATAGATCTGCTTTTTGGGGGTTTTTTAGGAGTTTCTTTAGGTCTTTTTCATATTTGTTCTGGAAAGCGCTGATAACTTGGTTCTGTGGTGGGCAAAAGCTGCTTGGTCTTTTCCAGTTGACCTCCCTTAGGGCATGGGTGTCTAGTCTGTTGTTGTTTTTTCCTTTCTGAAAAAAGAAAAGTTTGAGTTGTAGTTTCCTTGTCCATAGCCTGAGGTCTATAATGGTCTGGGCAAAGTTGGCCCGCTTGGTGGGAATGAAGGTGAGACCTTTCTGTAGTACTCTCAGTTCGTTGTCGGTAAGTGGTTTTTGGGAGTGGTTCCAGACCACTGGTCGTTTGATTTCACCAGTCTCTTTTGTGGAAGGTTGTCCAGAGGTTGCCAGAGGTTGGATAGGTCCCTGATCCCTCTCCATGATCTGTCCCTCTTCTCTTGGAAGGGGGTTGGGGAGGTTAACCTGGGTGGTTGGTAATGGTCCTTGCTGTGTGAACACTGTGGGATGGTATTTTTGCATCACATTTTGGGTCCATTTTTCATAAAATTGTGGTTTTCTAGCAAATTAGTGGCAAATCATTAAAGGTTGAAGTTAGAAAATAATGACAGACATTTGAGTTTCAGATGTCATACCCTTCAGAAAATTAATACTAATGCAAGACCTACTATTCTATTATCTTTCTAAGTTTATAAGAGCAATAATTAAAAGTTGCCCTTATTTTTGGGCCTTTGTCCCACTTCTATGTATGGGTTCATCCAGATTTCTTGCTCCAGGTTTGAGAGATATGACAAATATGTCAGGGCCATCACAGTCAGCCAGAGACATTTCAAATTGTGACATACGTGTTGCACCCCACTCCCCCATGTAGTGACTCTGGATGTTTCCAAGTAAGGCAAAAAGCAGTTATGCAGTGTAAGTGTGCAGGGTATACCCCCATCCAAGGCATACACATGTACTACAGTGGTTTTTCATCTGTCCTTGATTTTGCAGAATGTTCTGGTTTTCTGTCATATTTTTATACTGTTGATTTTTTTTTTTTTTCCATAATAAATTTTTATTGAAATATATTTTCCAAAAACATTACAAAAATACAATAAACATCACACACATAATACACTATAACTACTACAAACCATTTATACAATATCTACATGAAATGCTTCCTATATTTAATATATTCCTAAAATCAGTATCATGCTAATATAATATTGAAGACCTTTTCCCATATTTTGTTATTAATATTTTGTTAGTTTGTTTCAGAAGTAATTTATGTGCTAGTATATGCTTTATAGCCACAAGCTTAAAATTATTCCATGATGTCTTATGTGGTTCTAGCCAATTTGTGGCTATATAGAGTTTCATCAGCAAAAAAATATTCATACAAATAATAGTTTGTGATCTGGAAAGCTCTCTTGGAGGAATGTGTAGAATCATAAATTCCCATGACAGTGTAGAACTTTGATAACCCACCTTTTGCAGTTGTACTTTAAGAGAGTTCCAAAGTTTATATACGCATTTACAACTCCAGAACATATGAAGAAGATCCGCTGTTTGATCTGCACAGTATGGACAAATTGGAGAATTCCTAGGGTTAAATTTATGTAATCTAAGATGTGATTTTTATACTGTTGATTTATGCTTATTATTATTCAAAAAGTGCTTGTTGATCTGTGCTTAAGTAGCAATGCTTTAATGGCAATCAGGTAAGCTTGTCTGAGATTGTAAGATGCAAGTAAGCTCTAATAAGCATTCTGTTAAAGTATTACCAACATTGAAAGCCTTTCTGATGTTGCCATGCAGAGAATACTTACATAACTAGATAAAGTGCAAGCCTTGGGTATTGTAATGCATATGACAGTATTTGTAATAAAGGACAGGATTACATTATTTTAAGAAGCTCATTACATTTGTTGGAGACTTGCAGTCATCTATGCAGGCTTTACCTGTAAACTAAACAGAATACCAATCTATCATGTGTGGTCCATAACCTGTGCAGTAATCCTTTAAGCAATTTATCTTGAGCTTGTTTCTTGTTTGCTGTTCATTTTTACTTTGATCATGTTTTCCCCTTGAAACAAGTACATAGTTATCAGGCAGCAGGGTTTTTTGGATAAGAAACATTTTTACAAATGGGGGTATCACAGAGGTTGCTACTTTCAGCATGTTACTTGGTACTTTTGTAAAGCTGAATATAAATTATAATTAGAACTGCAGTGCAAGAAGTGGTTTGAGTTGAGTGCTGCTTGTTTTTCTTATACTTGATTTTGACTGGCATTCCAGTAATGTATTTAAAAGTAATTTATTTTTTCATGTCTCACAGCCTTTTTGTTTCCATCTAGATATTAAGTAAGCTGTCATGCAGCCAATGCATTGAAATATTTTTTTTCTTCTACACTTCATTTTGTCTTGATTGGAATCTCATAATGATGGTTTGGCACCCAGGGCAGCTTATTTAATTAAAGTTCCAGTTTTTGTGGTTTTGAGCATAGCCCCTCCCCTTTCTAATTGGACACACCCCTTCCAATTGGCCCCACCCATTCAGCTGTCTCCTGCAGTCCCACTTTGATTTGAAGTCAGCCGCCACTGATTGACATTTGGTAGTTGTGCTTGTTATAAGTGCTCCCATATGTGTTTGTGTGTGTGTCAAACTCACATTATATGGGGTGTTGGTGAGACTTTTCACTTAAATTAATGAATGCAGCTCTGGAGGATTTCAAGTTGGGTGACAATGCGACACCAAAGATTACAAAGCATTGTAGGAGATGGAGTACCTGAATTCTGATGAAAGCCTGACAGCAATGAGAATGGCAACACTGGAGAAGAAAAATGAACCAAAAGGTATGATATGTTTGTACCATGTCATCATGAGAATTGCATATAGCATAAAACAAAGAATCAGAAAATAGCATAACTGACAAGAAGAGGAAGATTTAACACCAGCCTGAGAATGTATTGCTTTAGTGAAAAGGCAGCGGGCCAAGAATGTTGTTGGATGGGGCAATGGGTTGTAGCTCTATGGAGGTATTTAATAACACGGTAACAAAGGAGTGTGCAGCTACATTGTGCTACCTGCAGCACCCAGGAAGATTTACCCTTCTTCATTTGGAAACTTCATAAGTTCACATGCACACTGCATGTTATAATTACAGCACGGGAGATCTTTTTTTATATATTTTTGTTACCTTAGTTTATCATGCCATGAAGTAGTCAATTATGGTATACAGATCATCATAGAAATGTCTCTATTTTACTGATGCATTTTGATAAAAGATGAATAAATGCCTGATGCATGACCTTGCAGTGCAGACTTTAGCCAAATAAGGTACTTAAATCAGAAATCATAGCAACAGTCATTCTTACTGAGTTTTGTAAACTCTGTATTCTTTTTACAGGGGTGCTTTGAGAAGTCTAACACTGCCTCCCTGCACTTAACAGCTAAACAGCTAAAACAAAACAAAAAAAAAAAACTCCAGGTGCCTCTGTAGTCTGCAGGGTTAAAATTCTTCAGCTGGCAGTCAGACTCAGTTCTTAGTGGATCCAGTAATTAACAAAACAAACAGTTTGAATATCTGTTGGCACTGCAGAATTAAATGATCTAATAATCCAGTGGATATCATGTTGAGATGAATCCAACCATACTGATTTTTCTTATGTCTGCTTGACATACACATTCAGGATTACTCAGAGCAAGCCTACCCAATATTAACCAAGGAAAAAAGGTCCATATGGACCCTCATATCCCCCTTAATTACATATATTAACAGCAAGATTGCTGTACCACAGAGGAAAGGATGATCTAAAAGATATTCTGATCTCAGAATCAGTACGATGTAAAACTGAGTCACACATTACTGTTCACAGCTTGCACGGCAAACACTAGTGTGCCAGTCCTCTCTCTTGCTCAATGTCATCTGAATACTGTGATACATCAGTGCCCATGATGCTTTTATAATCATTCACATCAACTGA
The DNA here is from genome assembly GCF_019279795.1 of Protopterus annectens. Taxonomy (NCBI): domain Eukaryota; kingdom Metazoa; phylum Chordata; order Ceratodontiformes; family Protopteridae; genus Protopterus; species Protopterus annectens. Next base: position 497,994,675 of record NC_056737.1, read on the forward strand.
AAATGACAAAGGATGGAGGAGTGATATATGTGTGGAACACCATGAAGACATTTTTAGTGTGTTGCAAACTATACCAAACCATTTAATGTTTTCTGAATGGTTAGAAATAGAACTGGTAATTTAGACAAATGAAAGAGAGTCTAAACTAAGAACAAGGAGAGTTTTCTTTTATACTTTTTTATTTTAAGATTGACTGATGGTGTGACAATTTTCAGACAAGTCTATAGAAATACTTCTGCTGCTTCTAAACATCATAAAATGTTAGCCAGATAGATATCATTAGAAGAGTGGGAAGTCTGTGACCAGGCTTAAAGCTATGATTGGTATTCTGTTATTTTTTTCTGAAACATTTCCCCATATTTAAACCTGATAGCTAACAATACATATTGCCCAGTAGCTTTTCATGTTCCTCCCCTCTTCTCACCACTGATGCATGAGCATCACTAAAACTATCTTCCACATTTTAGGAATAACTCTCAGACAATGATCTGTTAATAATCGAAGAAGGAGACTGAGCAATAACATTGGCTAAGTGCTGAAATCATTTTGAAAGTAAAACATCTGCAGAAGCACAATGAAACCATTTCCATCTGACAAGTAGCTTCCTTACTTCAAAGTCCCTTGGAGGACTAATGTGAAAGGAAATAAGATGTAAAATTTAACAGATGTTAGAATCAGATGTAGTAATAGCTGACCCATATGAATAATGTTATGACTATTATTATTAGCAGTCGTAACATTACTAAGGAATTATTAAACAGGTTAACAGACTAAGGCTGTGTCTCATTACTACCAGAACTGTTGGAACTGCTGTTACATAGGACACGTCAATTTCAGTATTGGTTCATAAATTTGTGAGACTGAAAAAAATGAAGTGTTTTTGCCTGCAGAGTTTAAAAAACATTGATTTACTGTGTCTGATTAAAATGTGCATTTATTTCAAAGTGCTCAGAAGGCCTGAATGCTAAAAAATAGCTGCAGTCCATTTACATTTATATTGGTCAGACTGCTTCCATTTATAGGGAATTAACTTGTAATGCAATCCAAACAAAACTGGCATAGCTACCAAAAATATCTTTAATCAGAGTTAAGAACTTTAACAAGATGAGTATAGAGAAGCAATCAATTTTATATAGTTAACCAGTCTTTAGAAGCCAAACATATAGAGAAGTATTAAGTAAAGAATTCTGATTGTTCTCTACAGGTGGAAGATCTCTGTGGTAATTTAGCAGGAATGTTACTCCAGATATAAAAAAGTTGGAAAGTGGTTACTGAAGATAATTGGCAAAATACTTATGAGTTTTATATGATATGTAAGTTGTTATTCAATGAGTCAAGTAAGGAAAGATCATATTGTTATGGTTTAGTCTCATGTAAAATGCTATATGAAAGAATGCTATTCTTTTTTATTAGCAAGCAGGAAGCAATTGATTTTATATCTTCAGTCAACAAAACATTCAGGACAAATATAAAAAAATCAAAACATTTTTAATACTTCAATGAAAGTTTATCAGCACTATCTCATTTTTGGTAAATGCAACAGGGAACATACACCCCGGAATTCGAGAAGCACGGTGCTTTGCGCTGAGGGTCTTCACTACAGATGGCGCAGCAGCTCCATATGAATATGTATGAAGGCGCGCCGTAGCAACCTTGACGTGCGCAGGAAATGTGTGCGAATGCAGGGAGCGTGCATAAGTGCTCAGCGGAGGCGTAAACATGCCCCGACACTTGCAAAACCTACTATGCCTATTAGTAGAGCCTGCCCCTAATAGTAAGTCAGTAATTCAGTGGATACCGAAATGTATGCTAAGCATACAAGAGTGTCCATGAACAGTGAAATAAACTCGAAGTAGTAAACACACAAGCACGTAGTGGAATGTTGAGCCCTGTCCCTAGAACTTTCACAATTAGATTCCCTGTCCCTATGTCCCTATTGTACATTCGAATGCTGCAGTATCGAAGGTGTAAGTGAAGCACAGCGTGTCTGCGCGTTGCTGCCCTCCGCAGAGCGTAGCTTACACATCATATTCATTCAAAGAGAGAAAAACATGCGAAATCAACGTAAGTGTCAATAGTGTAGTGTTTAGAGCATCCGCCTAACAAACAGGCATTCACGGTTCGAGACCAACAATAGCACATATCATTTATCATGTGGAATGAATGTCGTTTTGTCATAAAACCAACATAAGAGTGTCGCATGAGATATTTAACTTAAATATCATTCAAGCAAAGTGGCACTGTCATAATGAATAAGGTACTAGTAAGCAGGTATAAGCACAAATATGCAGTAGTAAACACATATAGGTACCAGTAAACAAGTCTGAGTGCACATGCGTGGGTCTAAACAGTGCCCAGCATAGGAAATGTATATAAGTATATACAGATATATAATATATATACATATATATATATATATATATATATATATATATATATATATATATATATATATATATATATATATATATATATATATATATATATATATATATACATATATATATATATATGTATATGTATGAAGAAAGAACGACAGAACAATAAAGAATACAAAAGGAATGAGAAGGGAATCAACAGTAACCCCAGTATTATATAACGCTGTCAGTGTATGTCATATCCAGCTGGGCAGGAGTAAGAATAGCACTGCTACTCACACCAAAGGCAGGATATTACCAGTGGGAGTAACATTGTTGATTTGCTAAGTGTACTTTACACACAGAGGGTAATCCCTGGTGGGCCTACCCAAAAATTAGATAGACCTTTTGGCCTTCTGACCATTACACAAGCAAGGGCAGATATGTTCAAGGACTAAATGGTGGGAGAGCCTGAAAATACATGGGGTGGGACAACATACAGGTAGGGCCCCTAACGCACTGGAGAGGGCAATGTGTGGAGGTGTGTCATGGCTGCGATAACAAGTGGACAATGGAAGGTATGCATGTATTTGGAACACGGGTGGGGTGGAGGAACTATGGGTATGAAATTATGGAGCCAGGCGTGCCAGAGTTGGATGGGCTGGTTCTAACTGCACCGTCCTGTGGAGGTCAGCGAGTTCGTTATAGGTATATATGCATACACACATGCAGACAGCAATATGTAGAAGTACATTCTCTGTAACACATTCATTCCATTTGCAGACATAAATAAAATGAATGTGCACTTACAAACCTCGACAGTAGACAGAATAATAGGCTGTGCAGAAGAGGGACGGGACGAAACTGCTAAAACGCAGAAGTGTGTACAATGTCCAAAGTCAGTGCTCTGCTGACAATAATCAAATGTGAGGACTTCCCAACACATGGAATCATTCCTGTGATCTGCCTGCTATGGCAATGCCAATTACTAAACTGGTCTATTTGTAAAAGAAATACACCGAACACATACATAATTAGGCTCTCATGTCTAACGTGTGCGCTACCACATAGTCATACATATTAATAATTGTAGTGTCATGTTAACGGGAGTAAGGATGTAATGAAGTATAGAGTCTTATCTTGGTATAAACACATGTGTGTCCCATGTGGGATAACCCAAAAATTGCGAATATAATTCTTTTGGTCGCTCACATCATCAATGTTTGTGGACTAAACGTTTAGGAGTTCTGAGGATACGTGGAGTGAGTCAACTGATGGGATGGGTCTATAGGAGTAGGGAGTGGCCAGTGTGTAGTGGTGTGGATAGACCGCATATCCGACTGGAGAATGGATGACAGCAGTGTTAGGGAGACATTGAGGTGTGTGTTTGGGGAACCAGGAGCCATGGGTATATGGGTATATATGCAAATGAAGCAGCACAGCAATAGTGCATTGGTTAGTGCAACCCCCTAATGAACAGACATTCCCGTACCGAATCCCACTGTATCACATACCATTTACCATCGGTAATCTGTACATGAACATATTGTGCCATCTGTCCACTGTATAACCTGCAAAATATCAATTAAAAGATAACTGGAGTGAAGTGTCAGTGTCATAATGAATAAGGCACTAGTAAGCAGGTCAAGCATATATAAACGCCAGTAAGCATGTGTAAGTGCATTTGCCCGGGGTATGTATTGCTTTACAGGGACATATACACATATATATATATATATATATATATATATATATATATATATATATATATATATATATATATATATATATATATATATATATATATATATATATATATATATGTGTGTGTGTGTATGTGTGTGCACGCGTAGATATACACAGATATACAGCTATGATAGGAAACAGCACACAAGAATGACATATGTTCACAGGCTACGCCAATGGAAGTGAGGAGCCCAAGCAAGAAACATGAAACACGTAGCATGACCTTCCACCCCCCCCCAAGCCAGACACGGGAAACATTCACACAAACAATGTAAAGAGTCCACTGCTCCCCAGACTGCAGGCAGGATACAACCGGGGGGTACTCAGTGCACCCGTGAATTCTAATCTTGGAACACAGACTGGATCGCCCCTTGCGGGACACCCCAAAAATTGCCAAGACCAAAAGAAGGTGATAGACCGGCCATTCTGGCCGCGGTGTATACATACCTGGAATACAAGGGTGGGAAACCCTGATGACCCATGGGCTGAGACAATTGTATGAAATGGGTCCCATGAAGTGGAGAGTGGACAGCGTATAGTGGTGTGTCTAGAACAGACCAGGACCCAGAGTAAGGATGGGTGCGGTTGAGGAGGCATGGGTGGGGGAACTATGGGTAGCTACTTATGGGTCTAGGTGTGCAGGTGTTGGCTGATGTGGGTCTATATGGACAGTTTTAGGGATGTAAACGAATGTGTTCATTGGGCAGAGGCATTGCCCAATGAGCAGCCACACCCACTATGAGTCCTACTGCAGCAAAGTGTAATCTATATGGCAAGGAACGGAATAACCAGATGTAGACGTATATGTGTAGAGGTATGTTTGTATATCTACCCATAGCGAAATAGAGATAAGCCTCTCCCTCTCCGTAATCCAAATGTATACATACAGAGAACAGAATACAGATACATACCCACATATAAATATATACATATGCAGACACCCAGAGACACATATGTTGTGAGATATATATATATATATATATATATATATATATATATATATATATATATATATATATATATATACAGCAAAATATAAATATACATGAATGCATACATATACAGCTATATCTGTATATAGTAATGTAAAGAAAGAGATATATATATATATATATATATATATATATATATATATATATATATATATATATATGTGTGACTGTAAATATACACATGTATATAGCTAGGATATGATACAGCAGTTACGAGTAACATATGTTCACAGGCCATGCATATGGGGGTGAGGGGTTCAATAAACAAATGTGTAACATGTAGCATCAACCCCCCCAGCTAGGCCGGTGAGACATACAGACACACAATAAAGGTATGCACACTCCTGCTTCCCAGACCACTGGCAGGATACTACCAGTGGGAGAGACCTGCCAGGTCTAATCCTGAAACATAGACATCGATGTCCCTTGTGGGACACCAAAAATTAATGATTGGAGGCAGTCCCGGTAATGACTTATCAAACCAGCCTGTAGATGTACACGGACCAGTAGGTTGTGCAAGCCTGATAACCCATGGGTCGACACAACGTACGAAATATGTCCTGACACAGGGAGAGTGGGAAGTGTGTAGTGTTGTGTTTATACCCCACCTGCACCCATAGAAAGGATGAGTGCTGTAGAGGAGTGGCATGTGGGGGAACTATGGATATGCAATTATGGGCCTAAGCGTGCAGGTGTTGGCTGGCAAAGTTGTATTAGGACCGCCCCGGGGATGTAAGTAATATTCCAAAATGGGCATAGCTGATGCCCATACCTATCAACCCCTAAGAGCACATACACTGGACAGGACATAAACCACTGGGGGAACAAATAGGGACCGTATCTCTGAACTGTCCCCGATTTCCATGGACATCCCAGATTTCGACTCGGTTTCTAACACTGCCCCACGTAATCCCTCCTAAAACTAGTGACATATGGAGGAAAGGTGGTGAATTACACGTAATTAATAATGACAACAATTAAGAGTTATAAACATTATTTACCTCAGACAATGTGTATGAATTCATAAGCTCTGAGTCTATCAATGTGTTGGGTTAATAGCATCAGTAATTTAAATGTGTCCCATATGTTCTTATGCTGTGTCCCTGATTCAGTTTGTATATTTCCCCAATTGTATGAGAGGTCTGATAGGGACAGAAAGCACATATTCCACTGACAACCTTAGAAAGATGATAGAATATTAGGTATGCAGTAGCATCACTCGACTGAAGGATGTGGGTTCCAAAACCCAATTACTTGTTTGTATTGAAGAGTGTCTGTTCCCATGTATTAGCCAGATGGGTGCAGACTGTAAGAGGAACACACCAATAATATGAATCAAATTCTGGACAGGCCGCAGATTCCATACAGTCGAACGGCATGCTGTCGCTTAATGGGCAGCCATTCCCAATACTGTAAGCATGTAATCCAATGTAATAGTCATCACAAGGTAATATCATAGTCCTCACTCCCACGCAGGGGCGTGAGTGTCAGATGCAAACACCAAATGCAGTGCATTTGCAAGTGTGGGAGCAAGTGGGTGTAAGCCTGTTTGGCCGCCAGTATGTGAGTACTACACTGGTAAAGCAATGTAGAGGCTAACTGAGTGCAAGAAACTGTAACCAGAGGTTAGCATTGCTTAGCACCAAGCAAACCCATGCACACCCGCTCACAACTGCTTTAATGTGCTTTAATCACACCGTATCCAATGGCCTTGTTCTGGCCAGCAACAAAATAAAAGGCCTCTGCAAGGCTCAAAACCAGGGCCCTGCACACACAGCTATTGTAATTTACCACTAAGCCATGGCAAATATATAGACATCAGACCTTATCACAAACATATCATCCAGCGCAGTCATTTAACAGTATAGGAAATGTATTCCAAAATGTAGATGTATGTGTGAGTGTTTATGTCCAGCATATAGATACATGCATATATATAGATATATCAGGAACATCCCATGTGACAACAAAGCATTACAAAGGAATGAAAAGGGAAACACCAGCAATGCCTGTATTATGTGGTGGTGCCATCCTATGTAATATCAAGACTCCCTCAGACAGACATGCGTCAGTCATACACAAAAATATTTGTGCATTGGCCATATACATCACTCTGCATGTTATTTACATTAACACAACAGTTCCTGTCCAATCATTATGTGAGAACAGTACTCTTGTAAGGTGCTGTGTGTGAAATCATCATCATGATAAAGGCACATGGGGTAACCATAGAGGAACTGGTAGTGTGTGTACAATGGGGTTGTCCGCATCACGTGTACCTGGAACATTTAGGAGTCATGTGCATACTAGGATCGTGCACCTGAGAGACAGGGGTGAGGGCAACTGGAGTATGTTGTGATGCATATTAAAAGGGTTACATGTGTCCAGTGGACACGGTTGTGAAATGGGCAGCTATGTATGGGACAAATGTTGTTCTAGGAACCAATTGACCTTCTGTTTCCATAGGGTGAGAATGGGATGTAGGGGAAGAAGAGTAGGTATGCTCGTGGAGGATAGGTAGGGTAGGATGACAGACAAGACAGCATACAGGGTTTGTATATGACACATGTGGGGGGATACACCCTGGACGAGGAGGGGTGTTCGGCATTAACAAGCCCATGAGCCCACAGATGAAAACAGTGGGACGGAGGTCCCCAGCCATGGGCAGCCACCACTGCACCAAAACAGCTGCAAAGGTGGCAGTGCTGGGGGCTGTCTAGGAGGGGCAGCCTCACCCTGTAAATGAGACTCTGCCCTTGAGCTGGTGTATCTGGCCTTGAAACCCCTTATTGAGCCCCCTACACACCACGTCCGGGACTGTACGACAGCGGACATGTCCCTGTCTGGACCTGCTTCCAGGGGGGACAAGCCCCATCCTCAGTGGTGGTACCACCAGAAGGCGGTGGAGAGCCAACAGAGGTGAAGGTCCAAGGCTGGGACTCAGATTTGCTGGTGCCTGGTGCCATGGCCAGTTGAAGTGGGACAGGAGGTTCTGCCCGGACCTTCTAACCCATACAGCCTATGGTGTTGCAGTTTAAACACAGATATGGCTTAGTAATAGTCAACAGCATTCAGGATTACTTACAACAGCTGCATAGATATGACCATCAACCCAACACAACAGATGGTGTACATTTGCAGAGAGAGTACAACACATGCATATATACTGCATGACATCTGTACAATGTGTAGAAGACTTGTGACTGCAGCTATGAACAGTGGCCCATTATTGGCATGTCCCTAAGAACCACAGACAGTGTCTGTCATTCCACTGTTTCATGTCACATATGTCCAGTCTGAGATGCAATGGCAGTATCTCATCACTATCACCATGTACTGATTGCAATCCTCACACTATGCTCCTGCTGTTCACAGATGTGTGTTCAGTGAGTAACACAGGAAACAAATGGTTCCACACATTGACCAGTCCACGGATGGCCCTACAGATGGGGGTCCCTCACAAACAGAGCACTGTCTTGTCAGTTTTAAAACATGCAGAATAGCCATTACCACACACACCTTGTTAAACAGACAGTTGTCTCAATGAAGCATATTTTATTTATTTATTTATTTATTTATTTATTTATTTATGTGTTTATTTATTTATTTATTTATTTATTTGCAGTTGTTTAACCAGGATAGTCCATTGGGCCAAAAGAACCCATTTTCAATGGAGTCCTGGGGAGAAAAGCTCCACACACAGATTAAAAAAAATTACAGTGATTAACATTTTAACAATTCTGGTTAAAAAAACAGAACAAAAATATTGAGGTTACAGTCAAAAGTAGTTTTTTTTTTTTTTTTTGAGGGAACTTTGCTCTAGTGGAATTAAGAATAAGTAGTCAGATGCAGTAGGCTTAGAATTTGCTAGATGCAGATAAGTAATTTGCTAGATGCAAATAAGAAGTTGTTTACTAGAAGCAAGTATGAATTTACTATCTGGAATTTGTGAGATGGAATACTGTAGGAATTGGGGAATAGGTTATAAGGGATGGGAGCAGGAGCATTCCCATGTGGATGTTAGATGTGAGTGGAGCGATTTTTTAAAGGATGGGAGGCTAGTGATGGTATGAATGGAGGGAGGGAGGGAGGGAGTTCCATAGGTGTGCTAGGGAAAAAGACAGGAGATTTTGTCCTGGGGGGTGAAGGGGTCTGTAAACTTCTATTAGATTTTGATTGGTTGATCTTAGAAGTCTTTGTGTGCAGTGCATTTTAAAGGTAGTAGAGAGGGAGGGACAGAGGGATGGCTGGAAAATGAGTTTTTGTGCATAGGTGAGCTGAGTATAGGAGAGTTAGTTAGGAAGCTTTAGCCAGTTTAGTTTCTGGAGAGGTGCACAGTGATGGGTTGATGATTTGTTGCTAGTGGCAAATCTGGCTATTTTATTATAACAAGAGGACAGTTTAGTTTTGAGAGATGATTGTAGGTTTGTTAGAAGAGGGGCACCATAAAGAAGGTAGGGTAAGAGAAATGTAGTAGAGAGAGTGAGCTTAGTAGCTGAGGTGAGGAACTGATTGTGTCGGTAGAGCAGGCCAAGTTTTTGGTGTTTTTTTTTTAATGTTTAGTAGTATATGGGAATTGAATTTAAGCTTGTCATCGATTTGGACTCCTAGTAGTTTGGTTTCAGATACCAGTTCAAGAGGTGTATTATTTTGGCTGGTGATGGAGAATAGTTTTCTATCAAAGGTATTAGTTTTAGAGGGGGTAAATATCATAAGTTTTGTTTTAGCTGCATTGAGTGCTAGATGGTTGTCTTTCATCCACTGTTCTGTGGTAGAGAAGGCATCTTGAGTCAGCTTTAAGAGAGTTGGGATGGATGAGGCAGCACAGATGATAGTAGAATCATCTACATATTGAATAATGTTAGCGTAAAGGATTGAGTAGAAAAAATCATTAATGAATATATTGAAGAGGAGGGGGCCCAATATAGAACCCTGTGGGACACCTGTGGCGGTGTTGAGGAAGGAGGAGGTGGCTTTTTTCCACTTGACAGCTTGTTGCCTATTGGAGAGATAGCTGGTAAACCAATTGAGAGATGAAGGTGATAGGTTTAGGTTAGACAGTTTAGTAAGGAGTAGCTTATGAGAGATAGTGTCAAAGGCCTTAGAGAGATCGAGTAGGATGGTAGATACAGTGAGGCCAGAATCTCTAGCTTTATTCACAGTTTCCAGGAAGGATAGGAGGGCAGTCATGGTGCTATGATTGGGTCTGAATCTGTGTTGGGTAGGAGTTAATAGGTTGTTGTCCAAGAGATAGGGAAGGAGTTGAAGATGGATACATTTCTCTAGGATTTTTGAAATGGGAGAGAGGATGGCAATGGGCCGGAAATTGGTAATATTAGTATTATTGCCACCTTTATGCAGGGGAATGATGCAAGCTTTTTTCCATATTTGTGGAACAAGACCTTCTTGGATAGAGCAGTTGATTAGGATACTGATAGGGAGGGCAATGGCTTCGGCAGCTATACTGAGGAAGTATGAGGGAATGTTATCAGTTGCATTGGTGCATGGTTTTAGTTTCGCCAGGAGTTTTTTATGGTAGAAGTAGGGATAGGTTTAATGGAGAAAGTAGGGGGTTGAGAGGATGGGAAATGAGAGAATGAAAATGGAGGGGGTGATGGGTGAGGAGCAATGGAAATAGGGATAGGTTTAGTGGGGAATAGAGGGGGTTGAGAGGATGGAGAATAAGAGAATGAAGATGGAGTGGGTGATGGGTGATGAGAAGTGGAAGTAGGAGGTGAATTGTTATTAGAGAATGAAGGGGTAAGTTTGGAGATAGAGTCTGTGAAGAAAGAGTTGAATTGGGTGGCAAGATCAATGTCCTGTACATTTGGGCAAGGTATTGGGTTTTCTGTTGTACCAGGTTTTAAGAGGGTAGTTATACCTCTCCAGAACTTTTGTGGGTTGGTTTTATGGTTGCTTTGAAGTAAGGAGAAGTAGTCTTGATGGTCTGTTGTGATAAGCTTTTTAACTAAGTTGCGAAGAGTTTTGTACTCATTGAGGGTAGAGGTAGATTTGTTCCTTTGGTAATGTGACCAGGCTTTGTCTCTAAGTAGCATGGTGGTTAGTGTGTTTTTTTGATAGCCAGGGGGTGGTTTTGTTTTTTTATTCTTTTGGTTTTTAAGAGAGCGTGAGTATCTAGAAAATTTAGGAAAGTAACATTAAAGTGTCCAATTGTGTTTTCTAGGGGTGGAGTTTTTAAGGGGTACCAGTTAAGTGATTTTAGGGAGTCAGAAAAGGCTTCTGGGTTGAAGTTTCTATGGCATCGGGTAGTGATGTAATTGTGAGTAACTTGTAAGGGAGAGGGAAGACGCCTAGTGAAGATGGGAAGGTGGTCGCTGAGAGAGTCAGGAAGAGTTTCACTATCAGGGTAGTAGTGAGGGTGAGAGACTAGGATTCAGTCTAAGATGTTGCCACTAGTGAAGTCTTTAGAGGGCCTAGTCATAGAGTTGATGAGTTGGGAGTAGTTATACAGGTTGATGTTTAGGGAATGAGTAGGGGACTAAATGGAGAACCAATTAATATTAGTGTCTCCCATGATAATAGTTTCATTACAGATATTAGTTAAAAGCCAGGAGAGGATATCTTCAAGTACTGGGACATTATCTCCAGGGGGAAATGGAAAGGGAGGCTATGCATATATATTTGTGTTTGTTTAACTCAAGTTGAGTGAGTATTAATTCTGCATTGGCAAACTGGGGGATGGCTTTATTATAGGGAGTAATGCATAGAGAGGATGAGTAGAGTAGAGCTACTCCACCACCCTTTTTTGGGTTCTGTCTGTTCTGATGATAGAGTAATTAGGTGGTACTATCTCTGCATCTTTTATATGATGTTTTAGCCAGGTTTCAGAAATGGCTAGAATGTCTGGTTTGTTGTGGAGTAACTAGGCATGTAGGTTTGGAATTTTGTTAGCCAAGCTTTGTGCATTAAGAGATGCTAGTAGGATGGATTTAGATGTAGAGGAGGAGGTGTTTGGGCCTGGGTTAGGGTGTATATCTCCAGATAAGAGTATGGATGTTAGAAGTTGGATTATGTAGTAGAGGTATTTGGATTGTTTTGCTTGAGTTATGTGTGTTGAAATATTTGTGAGGGATATGGAGGATAGAGTGGGTGTTGAGGTTTTATAAGGAGAGATTAGTTTGTAATGAAAACATAGACTGTAATTGATGGGATATAGTTCAGGAGAGATTGAGATGAATGAGTGGGATTGTGATGTATGGAGTGAGCAGGTTGTGTGTAAGAGTGGGATGTGGGTGATGGGGTAGGCTGGGTAAGATAGTAGATGTAGGTTAGGTTCAAAAGGAGTAATAGTTGAATTGTGAGGGATGAATATTTTACATGCATGTTGGGGTTTTGATAAGCAATGTAGTGGTGTTGAGTAAGGAGAAGGGAGATATGTGGTGAATTTATGGTGTGTATGAGGAGGGGATAGGAAGAGGAAGGGGTGGAGTTTAGTGGTTGGAGAGGAAGTAGGAGTGGCTATGTGGGTATAAATCTAGAAGTAGCGGGGGTGGGTGAGATTTGGGAGTAGGGTAGGGTAGTGGAGTGAGCCCGCAGGGCAAATGGAGCAGGGAAGAACAAAAAAAAGAAAATCCGCAGCAAAAAAGTATCAGCCACTGCTGATGATATAGAAAGGTAAGCAGGTATAGTAGATGTAAAACCAGATAGGGAAAAGTAATTTTCAGGACTGAAAAGATGTTTTAATTTAATTTTTTTATGTTGTACAGGGGATGAATTACCAGACTGTTGACAGTGAAAAATACTGGCATAGTTGCACTTACATACAGTAGTCATGTCTGACACATCACCCTCCTGTCTTTAGGCTATTTCCCACTGTGTATGTTGTTTGAGGAACATCCAGATATCATCTGTGATGCCATTTACCAAACACCAGATCCAGGTACTACTCACAGCGATTGTCATGGGCAAACACCAACATGATGTTCCTAGATATTGTACTGTGTTTTTCATGTGAATGGCTATGGGGACATCATCGCAGTTGTTTCACATGCAAACAGCTAGAGGAGGACTGCAATAGGTGCAGAGGCCATCAGCCAAACATGACCATCACTTACAATACACAAGCTGCTGCTGAGCAGGTGTACACCTCCACATCCACCAGAGAGTCTGTGGGAGGGACAGACAGAGGCAAAGTACATCAGAGAAGGGCTTGAAGACTAAAACCTAAGCATCGTCTGTCATACACCTACCAGTACAGGGGTTCAACCCCCTGACTGACTAGTCATTACTCTTACAAGTGCATGCAGTTACTCCATGTGCCCCAAAGCTGACATGTTGGTGTGCCGTAAGAACAAATATTTGTGTTGGTGTGCGACATCTGAAACAGAGATACAGTAGACAGACATTAGGTGTAGCACACATGGCTGTCCACATGATTGGATGTCATTGCCAACACAGCCACACTCTCTAAGGACTCACATTGACACTCTTTGCCAGGCCCACAAATATACTCCCAAACCACTTAGTTTGCCTCACTGCAGTAATACACAGGTACTACATGCACCACAGGGGATATCCAGAGGTTCTATGGGCTAGGGCATGTGAACATGTTTGACATCTGTCAGTATGCCAATGGGAGTTATACTGGGAGTGACTGTGGTTGGGAGCATCATACCTCACATGTAGACACAAGGTGCCAGTACTGACATGCATGTGTGCATTGCTTCATGGGTGTGTAGTGGTTGGCTGTGCAAGATGGCTGTACAAGGCTGGGTGAGGGGTAATCCTTGGCATCATGCCACCTGACAATGGTGTGCAGTGTGGTACAGGGGTGTAGTTTCTGCAATGTCCCACACAGATGGGTATTGTATGAACTGTCCTGACATCCTGGTTACCATTGTATATGACCATAGCTTTGCAATGCATGCCATGTCTGTGTTTGATAGTCCTTGACATGGACATTGCCTGGGATGTGCATGTCCCACAATAATGTACAGTGACATGTACAGGTTTACCTGGTTTGGCTGGCACATGTTGTGTACACAGACCATTATCCTCTGATATGCCAATACTGGCCTGGTGTGGTAGAACCTGCTTATAGTCAGCAGATTGACCCTGCACCTGCATTGATAGCACGATACAGGTATTCCCTGGTGTCAGTGGCATCAGTCCATACAGGGCACATGTGTAAGGCATTGTATGGCCTCTGTGGATCACATTTGATGGCACCATATATGTTGCAGGCATCCAGTGGAGAACATAGTGAAGGCGCATTATCTGCAATTATGTGCCTATTGCACTGCTGTACAAGGTGTCATGCCCTCTGCAGCCCACTGCAATCACACCATGCCTACTATCTGTCATCAATGTGCAGGTTACTAGCAACATAGTTGGATATTCTAGGCAAGTGTGTTTGTGTATGACATATGGGTTCAGAATGTATTCCAGGTAATAGTAGGGTTGCATATTTGTTCACCAGGCCTTTTGCCAGATGTAGGGGTATGGCTTACCAACACAGTCCCTTGGCTGACTGACATCTGTACTCCTCATGAGGTGGACATTGTGGCATATAAGATGGACACCATATAGGAAAACTACAAAATCCGCTCCCCAACATGTCCAGTGGTTAGACACTCACAGCCAACTCCACACAGGCTCTGACAATCAAGCACACACACACCTGCCATGCCCTAGAATAGAACCCCTACCTAACTAGGGTATCACACTACAGCATTACACAGTTACAGCATGCGCTACGGAGATTACTGGGTTACAGCAGTCCCAGAGGTGTATGTCTAGGTGGGTGACATCAGCAGGATTGCCAAAGGTGGTCATGTGAATTGTAAAGAGTGTGCATACTCTAAAAAGCATTTTTCCTGTCTCAGACAGACAGACACACACACACACAGTTAGTCTCTCTTGGAACAGAACCCCTACCTAATTAGTTTATCACACTACAGCAATACGCAATTACAGCATGAACTACGGAGAATACAGGGTTGCAGTGGTCCTAAAGGTGTATTCCTAGGTGGGTGACATCAGCAGGATTGCCAAAGGTGGTCATATGAGTTGCAAAGAGTGTGCATATTCTAAAAAGCATTGTTCCTGTCTCAGGCAGACAGAGACACACACACACAGTTGATCTTTCTTGGAATAGCACCCCTACCTAACTAGTTTATCACACTAAAGCAATACGCAGTTACAACACACACTACGGAGAATATTGGGTTACAGCAGTCCCAGAGGTGTATACATAGGTGGGTGACATCAGCAGGATTGCCAAAGAAGGGCATTCCAAGTGTACCGTGGGTTGTACATGTGTGTTACCTGCATGTATCCGCTGCTTACTGTCATGAAAACCCAATTACACCTGCTTAAAAGTGCCTTATGCAGTCCTAATTGACAGTATCAACAAGGCTTGCAGGTCTCGAACCCTGGACCATTCACACTGAGGTTAGTGGACATACTACTATGCCATCTGGGTTGTGTACATGTTGCATGGAGTCTATAATGCACATCCTACTACAGTCATTCCACAGTACTGAAAACAAATGGGACAGTCACTTTGTGTACATATGTACAGTACCCTTGAATGTACTGTACTCTGTAAAACAACAAAGACAAGTCTACATCTGTACAACTGTCACACCTACATACATATATATATATATATATATGCACCTATGGGATGTGTACACACACACACACACACACACACACATACACATATATATATATATATATATATATATATATATATATACACACACACACACACACACACACACACACACACACACGTCTGAATGCCTTTTGTGACACAGAAGGGTTCCAAAGGAACTGACGTCTACACAAAACAGAGGCATCTCTTGTGTTATAACATTTAAATCATAAGCAGTTCACCAGAGAAGGGATGGTTGTTGTGTATGTGGAGTTTGTGGTGGGGAATGATGGCTAATGTAATCTACCCCAGGGATTGTGGAGTTAGGGTGCGGGAATGATAGGTATGGACCTACACCCCAGTGACCACTTCTATGTCACTGCTCGACAGTGGAACAGGAAAATAACATACCCAACTGTAGTCGTGCTTGACTGTGTATTCTTTACCATTCCTAACTATGTAATACTTTGTAGACACCTGTCACCACAGATGGCTACCATGGTGTGCTAAAAGACATTACACATGTGCATGCCTGGCTACAGGGTAGTCAACACACAAACACGCACACCCTTGCCAGTATTGTGCATACATGTCTTGTCTATGTAAAGGTAACTAGTACAGTGGTATGCAGTTGGGGTATGTGCTGCAGAACACTTACAATTGTGCTTACTGATTCCATGTCTGAGCTTGGTGACATCACAGAACCGATTACTTGCAGTGGGGAGGGGGGAAGAGAGAGGTATAGCGGTTGACAAGGATAAAGACCAGTGCAAAAGGAGGTATCTCTTTGGAATGCAGCAAAACCCACTGCCACGACAAGATGCAGACACAAATACACACACAGAACCCCACTCAAACTATGCTGACACACACACTCAGGTATTTGCTGAGACACATACACACACTCAGCCATTTGCTTACACACACAAACACATGCACACAGTTGCCAGTGGTGGGATCAGAACTCCTGCCTATCTAAGGATCATTATTAAATTACTACACAGTTACGAGATGCACCACAGAGATTACACATCCCAGGGCAGTCAGACTGCCCTTCTACAATTGAGTAAAATAAACAAGCACCAACCAACCAAGAAAAGCAAGCACAGCCTGCCCAAAGGTGAAAACTGTCACGGAGCCCAGCCAATTATAACATAAAATGAAACTTGTGATATCCACGGCCAAAAGTCCAAGGCAAAAGTCAATTCTCAGCTGAATAAAAATAAAAATTTATTTCGATCCTGAAACAGAACCCAAGAAGGTACAAAAACTACACGAAGATACACACAAGTCCAGGGTTAAGCGCTTTCATCTGAAAAATCAGACTTCATCAGAACCCCGATCAAAGTAATCAAGCCCATTTTATACAAAATTAGTTAATTTTGGCGCCCAAAATATTAAAGTGCCAGGTTCAGAAATAACTAAAAACCATACAAAACACATGTAAAACACGTAATCCATGATGTATCATTATCATTATTATTATCATCATCTGTTTCAAGGATCAAAATAAATTTTTATTTTTATTCAGCTGAGACTTGACTTTTGCCTTGGACTTTTGGCCGTAGATATCACAAGTTTCATTTTATTTTATAATTGGCTGGGCTCCGTGACAGTTTTCACCTTTGGACAGGCTGTGCTTGCTTTTCTTCTACAATTGAGGACAACAGGGAGACTGACAGTCACAAAGTACATAGCAGTAGACCTGTGTGTTTAAAGTAGGTGTCCGTTACAACCTGTATGCACAAACAAGACACACCATCCGCAGGTAGGCCTGAGAGGCATAGTTGTAGCACAACAGGAACCTGAACTGGAGTATGGCCATCTGTGGAATGGACAACTACTATCACTATACAGGGTTACCGTGGGCATGCTCTTACACTTAGTAGCACAGGGCTGTTTGGGATGCACTATTACTACAACTACACAAGGTTATACTGGGCATGCTCATACACTTAGTAACAAAGGGCTTGTTGGATGCACTGACTCAAATTACACAAGGTGGCAGTGGGTACGCTCATACACTTAGTAGCACAGGGCTGTTTGGGATGCACTCTGATTCTAACCACTGAAGGCCACAGTGTGCATGCTCAAACACTTACATGTACAGAACACGTTGTAATGGACTCCTATTGTAAACATACAGGTTTACAGTTAGGTACATCTTATCTGTCAGTATATGTGCACATCATATTGGTTTACTACCTGATACCTGTATGTGGCCTGTAAATGATATATCCATGTCTGTGCTGTGTGATACACATGCATACATGTACATGAAGTACTGACATATATATGTTATGTATACACATTCATGCATGTGTGGACATGACAGACAATTGGTTACCTGGGTCGCACAGGCGGATGCTACCTACAGCATGTGTCACACACCTTGCTGCCCTGAAAGGCATACATTGATAGCAGGTTGTGAACAGTGGCATTATACGTGGAACAGTGGCATGTGTAAGCATAATGTGTGAGCCACCTTGCGTAATGGTACTGAGGTGCAGGTGACAAGATGACCTGTCCCGGCTAAGGTAGTAGCTGTCATTATTAGCAGGACTGCTACCCTAAGTATATCTCACATTGGTCATATACCCAAGTTCTGCCACTGTCCATCACCTTACATGGGGAATTTGCTACCAAGCACATTAATACCACGTGCAGTGATGTCATGGTATGGGTGGCAACTGCTAGACCAAATCAATGAGCCAATGTCCTGCTGTTATTATGAGGTTGTCCAGTGTCTGTCATTCCAGGCTGTCTTGACCGAATGACAAGCCTTTAACACAGAGCAAATGCATCCATGCTACACGTGTGTGTGTGGATAATACCTAGGTCACATTTACCCATATAGTCGCATTCCAAGGCAAATGTCCTACACACAGAAGTAACACCCTAACACCTACATGACAATTGCATTGGATGCCTATGCTAACCCGTGCTCAATGTGTGGCTTTAGTAATCCATTTGCTCAATGTAGACCCTACAATGGGGAATACTGACATCTGTGCAGTGAGGAACACCTGGCTGAAGGCTCTGTAGTGCACAATTGCACTACCACCATATAACTCATATCCAGACATGTGGGCCATAACAGTGGTATGGACCATACCAGATGGTGGTGTACACATATTCATAAAGGCTACTCACACATAAAGACTACTACTCCGACATAACTCACAGATGGGTCAGGTACAGGTGATAGTGGCAAATGCTGCATTCTAGGTTGTATGCTCATATACATCCACCACCTTGTTCCCAGACTACCAACACACATCCATATGTGGTATGACATAGTATGGTAGACCACCAGATAAACCTCGATTGGTGGACTGTACCTAGACCTACATCAACTGTGCAATGTACCCATGTACAGACACAGCTGCGTAATGTGTTATGCAATGCAATAATACCACTGTTTGTAACCTGCTCAGTTGTACACATACCAGGGTCCCTAGGATGTTGTCAGCATTAACACTGCTGACTGTTGCAATACACCAGTAAACAACACCCTCATGATTGGATATGACCTAACCGTACCTGCCCTGGATATGTACATCCCACACTCATACAACATATATTACATTACCATAGCTTTCGTTTACCTTTCTACATACAGGTGGCTACAGTCATTACACACATGCACATGGCAGATAGCATGCTAACAGTATATAAAGTTCGGTATCTATGTTGACAGAGGTAATATCCCCTCTCTACTGGTCACCCATGACACATATCATATCATTGTTCTGCCAGTGAGTATGGGTCGGTGCGTGAGTGTGTGTGAGTGAGAGTGTGTGGGTGTTTGTGTGTGTTTGCGTGTGTTTGAGTGCGCGTGTGTACATTTGTGTGTGTGTACATGTATGTGGGTGTGTGCGTGTGTGTGTGTGCATGTGTTCATATGCAAGTGCACACGCAAACTGGCAAGCACGAGTGCACACACTCACAGGTTCACCGCATGTGGATGCGAGTGTTCTGAATATTCATCATTTATTTATTCTTTGCTTTAAGTGTGTGCACTCAATAGAACATTTTTTGATGAAATGATCGTTAGTTGGTATAAAGTGCACATAACGAAGATGTGCACTGGCTTAGAAGTGCACATATTTATATTGACATTTACATTCACATTTAAATTGAGATCGCTATGGCGACATATATCAAATTAGTATCAAAAGTGACAGTACACTTGGAGTAAGAACATTTAAAGTTATAAGATTTGTTCTTCTTTTTGAAAAACTTGTGGAAAATTTTCATTTACACCAACAGTATTTAGAATGTCTTATTAAAGAAAAGATTTGTTATAATTGAATAATCAATAGGAATCAAGTCACACCAATCATGATATCATATCCTGTATGTGTTTTATAAAAGACACGAGTTTGAGAGGGCTCGTGTCTTTTCTGAAGAAGTTCACATTTAAATTAAAGTGGAAGAAAGCGCTAAATACACATTTGTGCCTTTTTTTGTGGCTATAACTCAGTTCGCTATTGTTGTTTTACATATCATATCATACAACACCCCATGTGGCATGTATGTCTTTAGACATGTCCACCTAATGCAATGCCTACAAACATACCCAAATAACAGGACCATAGGACCTACACAAGGCCTGTATTGACAGACTCAGGGAAATCCAGCTCTGCACTGTATGTTCCTGAGTAGTCACAGGTGATATGTTCATGACATGTACAGCCATGTGTGGCCACATTTTCTACATATACCCCATGTCAACAATTGCAAGCCATGCATGCTGTGTGCTGTCTGGACATTAGCCTTAGTACCACAATAGCCAGTGCATGCTGGGGTGAGATGTTTAAAAACCACAGACCTTGCACATGCTTGAATGAATGTACTGCCTAGCTCTAACAGAGCACATTGCTGGCACTCTTCCAGTACATATGAGGTGTGTGTGGCAAATATGATGTGCTCACTGTTGACCAATACAGTTCCCTGGCTTTACCATGGCACTGTCAAGTAACAGTTTGTAGAAGCATGACATGGAATAATTCTGTGTGTGTCACGCTGATATGTGCTGTTGTAATATATGTACACTAGGCTACTCAGTGAAAGTGATGGTGTCCTACCAGTACATGAATACAACATCCATTATGGTGTAATGCTCGGCTATCTTTCACACATGGCGTGGGGAAGGTGTGGAATGTATCCTCTTGACCTGCTAGTGCACGTACTGATGTAGACCGCATGTGTGTACATGTATTGCTGTTTCTGTAGATTCCATGTGTGTGCAGTGTCTGATGTCTGAAGGTGACTGTTGTCTTAGTACATCATGCTGTTGCAATACAGCCTCAACATTGCCAACTGTATATGGTGATATGTTCTAAGTACAGAAAGCTGTACATGAGGTATGGACAGATGTTTGGACATGACTACTAAGTGGTGGGGCTTCTTTGCAGATGAATGATTACTGAGGACAGCTCACTGGTGTGTTACAACCAGTTCTACAATAACCTGTGTACCTGCTAAGGTCAGGTTTTGTTAATTGAAGTGGAAGACAGACAATGTGGAATGCTGTAAGAGTGACACCGAAGGCAAATCCCATGACACCAGTAACAGTAATACCTCCCCTGTGCATATATTGTGCATATATCAGCACAGTTGTCAAAGTAAAGAGTCAGTAAGCATTGTACCGGATGTGATAGTGCTGTACTGCTGTAGTACCTATCATGAGATAGCCATGTGTTTGATTCACAGTACTGGCACATGTGGGTGTGTATCCATATATGTCACGTATGGTTGGGAATACATCCCACATGTTATAACTCTCCTGAACACTGTTGGTGACACCAGTATAGAGTAAAGTGTAGAAAGAAAGCCATAGGCAGGTGGTTATACCTCACACATGTAAAGTGTCTGTATGTGTGTGACATAGGTGTATATCTTTGTGAATGCCTGTGTGTGTGTGTGTGTGTGTGTGTGTGTGTGTGTGTGTGTGTGTGTGTGTGTGTGTGTGTGTGTGTGTGGCTGTCCGGTTCATGGAGTGAGGCTGTATTTTACCATAGTGAAATGTTAATGCCCCTCCCCATCCACACAAAGCAGTCTAGCATCCCTGTTGATATCATCAATCATAGACAGGCATACTAACCACCTGTTAACATGTACACCTTGGGGTGTGACCTGTTGTTACATAGCCTACTGATGGACCCCCCCTCTCCACATACACTCACTGCACTGTAGTATCCCTGTCGATGCCCTCAATCTTAGGCCATTCCAACTACCTGCACATGTGTAATCTCTGTGGTGTGTCTTGTAATTACGTAGTACTATAATGATGATATGCACATAGGCAGGGGTTCTCATCCAAACACTGGCAACTGTGTGTGTCAGAGTGTGTGTTACTGTGTCTGGAATCCCTGAGTGTGTGGGTGTGTCTGTGTTTGCATGCTGTCATGGCAGTGGGTATTAATGCTTCCCAATGAGAAGCCACTATTTCCACTGGCCTTTACCCTTGTCATCCAGCATACCACTGTTTTACCCACTCCACGCTCCAGGTAACTATACCTGTGATGTCACCCACTATAGATGTGATGGCTCTGAACACAGTAGCTTACTACACAGATATCATGCTCTTGGATCATTAGAATAGTAAACATAATTGAAACATGGGAGAATATAACTGTGATGTGGAAGGTACAAAGTGCATGCAGGTATTGTCATACTGACCTGTGGGTAGTCAACATGTACATATGGGACTCAAACATCAACATCCACCAGCACATGCAACTACACCTGAAAGAGGAAGGCAGAACATCAAGATCAACATGCTGTTAGTGTTGTTACCCATGATACATACTGTCAAACATACAAAATGCATTCTAGAACTGAAATACATGGTATGTCTGCTGCCTGTCAACACTACTCAACAATATTAATCTACAATTGTCTACCTAGTACATTCACCCTGTGCATCAGACCATATGAACATGTCCCTGCACCGATGGTGTGGATGACAGGGATGCAGCACAGGCATCATCATATGCACAGGGTGATAATGTTTGCCAGAGGCCTAGGCTGTACCATTGGATGACATCATGCAGGTGTATTAGGGCCTGTGATATCATTGGGCGTGTGTGGATGTTATGCGTGTATGTGTTGAGGTGCCCTACATTTGTTTTCAGTGTGTGTGTATGCATGCATACAGGTCTGGCATGAGGCTGGCCTACACAGAGGCAATATTGACAGCTGCAGACTGTACAAGGCAGGTGTTAGAGTACACAGTGTCCAGCCATGGCCATGTGACCTGGCTTGCCAGGGGTTGCATGGGCACTACCAGGGAGAAGTCCAGATTGGGTGCCGTCTGATGACACATGTCCACTGGAATCATGTCCCTGTTGAGACCATCCAGGACCACGTGCATGTGGCCTGCTGTGTCCTGGTGTGGACTGCACAGCACCAGCAGCACTGCTGCTGCTACCACCACTATGGGAGCGGACATTTACAGTAGAATGTTCATGTAGACCTTCAACAGGTTATGTAGCTGGCCTACGTCCACATGCCTGATGCCTCACTCCCACCAGATGTTCCAGCACAGACATTCCACGCTCGAGTATTGACATGCCACGGTCAAGGACTCCCACCATGTCACCCAATCGTCTATCCAAAACATCTGCAAGATGATGGTGAGCATTTGCCTGGATGTTGTCAGTTAATGAATGGACAGCAGCCCTCTGAAGCCTCAGACCATCTCTGTTGTGCCATTCAGCACGTGCCTGTGCCTCCATTACAGCCCAAAACATGCGTCTGGTGATGCCAGCTGATGTGCTTGGTCCTGCAGGGGAATGTTGGCCAGTGGTCCTCCTACAAGCAGCGCTGGGCACATGCCTGTGTGGGACATCACCAGTCTGTTGGCTGGGAGCAAGGTGTGCAGGCACACCTTCCATAGTCACCACACTTCCAAGCTACCACCCGCCAACTGTCCTTCCTCTATGGCTGGTGGAGATGGGTTATGTGCAGGCAGGGGAACTGTGTGCGAGGATGAGGGGGAGGCAGGTGGAATAGCAACCAATGGCACAGATTCAGCCCCTGACCCTGCCTGTGTCCCATTCATACTATCATCATCACTGCTAAAGTCTGTGGTGACATTAACATCAGGTGGACCGCAGGAGGGCAATGCACCTACATCAACAGCTGTGAGGGGAAGACAAGAACTGCACATTACAAGTTATACCAGACACAAAAACAGACAGAGACACACACAGACACACAGAAAGAGACACACACAGACACGCAGAGACAGACAGAGGCACACACAGACAGACACACACAGATAGACACACACACAGACAGAAACACACAGAGACAGAGAGACAGAGACACACAGACAGACAGATAGACAGAGACACACAGACACACACAGACACACATGCTACATGCAGGTGATATGGTAGATGGCATTCAGCTTAGACAATTATAGTTTCAACTTAGGCAATTATAGTGGTAGTTATCATACATCTCTGAGTTGCACACAACAGCATGCATGTGGTATAGCAGACAGCATGCACCTTACATAATTATAGTGGTGGTTAGCATACATACCTGTATTGCTCCATTTGTGTTAGTAGCCTATGCCCCATACCTGCAACACAATGCATGCACTTTGCACCATTGCACTGCACTGCCACCACATGTTAACAGACCATCGCTGACCTTTGTACATCTGCCACTGATGCTTTATGTTGGCCACCGCCCCTATGTGTGAGGACATGAGCAGTAGGATATGTTGACTGCATACTATGTTTGCCTGAGCCCTAGCTTGCATATCTCCCCCAAAGCAGTGCATGTCTGTTCAACATTATTCTGTCTACCCCTAAGCTGAATGTAGACATTGTGCATATGGCTGTACACACATGTTTGACATGGCTGTCACTACTTTGCAATGGTGCCACAGACTAGTACAGGTTTACAGTACACCGGCCTGCTGTGTGGTGTATGACCTTGCCAATCACATGTAGTATGACATGTCTTCTGCTGAAGTGTTGAATGAAATGCATACATGTGTAACACAATGGTGTCCTTCCCAATCTAAAGTACAGTAATGGTGTCCCAGTGCAGGGACGTGTTATACTAACATGGGCCTTCAGCTGATGCAATGTTGTCTGTCCACCCTACAAATATGCAGGGACATACTGCACATTGAGCTGATGTGCATAGCCATTGCAGGGCATCATGTGGCTTCACAATTGCTATACAGTGTGAGCTACTGACACAGTTCATAGCCATGACTATGTTCACATACAATACATATCTAATGTGGAATGTGACAAACATCACCAAGGTTTATACACAATAAACCCTAATGTGGAATGTGTGACAGAGGTCACAGAAGGGTATACAGATGACACCCCTGCATATCTGCAACCATATTACTGATACCTGCCAACTATGCCCACACATGGCTAACTTACAAGTTCTCTATGTCCCACATGCCATCTGTGTGCCTCACACACATGAGGAGCAGGCATGACAGTGATGTCTGACACCAGCAAGGTGAATCTACTGTATCTATTGGCTTGATGTGGATGTATGTGTATGTTGTGCAACACATGTATATATTTGGATACTGTATAGGTGAATGCTTCCATGTCATGACACACACCAGATGTTCAAGACATGTTATGTGGTGGTTTCATGTTATGCCTACACAAGCTGTGCACAGGCCTGTATGATGTTTAGTGTTTCACATCTGCAATATCATCATTATACAAAGGCCATAATTGTATTGTGTCGAGCTAATGTACAACAGGGTGTACACACATGTACATCACTTCTACTGTGTGTTTTGCTTCATGTCTCTGGCCATCCTCCATGGCCATGCGTACACATGTTCAGTCCAATGGTTGTGATGGCCATCTTATTTCACATGTCAGTGTTATCCCATATGACATACACCCATAGATGTCATATGCTCCACTGAGGACAGGGTTATGCAGACAAATGGTAGTATGTATGGGATGTGAGACATGTTTTGCAGGATAGTTGAGCAGTGTTGCAGTCATCCCACTACATGTCATGGACATGTCTGATAGCACATGACATTGCGTGACATTCATAGCAATGGTGTACTCCACAAGAGTGTATCCTGTGGGCTGGGCATACTCCAGCTCCAACACATTTAGTGTGTGTGCACACATATGCTCTCTGTACAGTACTGTTTGTATTCTCAACATGTGTAATGCTGATATGTAGTACCTGTCCCTACAGTGGAACACACCTTCACCATTGTATTCACTATTGTCCACACATCTGGCAATGACAGTTTGGAAGGTTTAGTGTAGGTGTTTCATACAGTTTTCAAGTGTTTCACATAGGTAAACAGTGTGATGCATTGCAGGTCTGACCAGTGTCCATTACAAGGACCACCATACATTATGTGTACATGTGTTATGGCAGATAGCATGCAATTAATATGTTCCGTGCATTATCAAGTCTGGTAAATAATAACAATCTCACCTAACACAGGCTGCTGTCACTGCAAAATGCCAGAGATACCTAAACAGGGTTGTCACAGCAGTAAGATCATTATCCACACCTGTGTGGTAGCTACAGGGTACAATGTCTACTTTAGTACATAAGCCAGTACAATACACTATACTATGGAGTATGCACATCTGTGCATGCATAGAGTAGCAGACTATAGTATGTGGCATGTGTGCATACATGCCTTGCATATGATGTTACATTACATATTGTACAGTAACACATGTAACTATGTGATATATGGTTGTGTTTTACATTCAGTAGTGACTTACCAGGCAACACCAGGCTCGGTGGTTGAGAGACACCCACCGCCACAATACCAGCTAAAGCTTGTGGATGGAGGTCTGCAGGTGTCCCCAGGTTGGCCAGTAGCTCCTCAGTACGTGTGAGTGGGGGCTGGGTGAGTGGCCTCCCACCTGTTGCACCTTGTTCACTGGCGATTACATCAGCACACTGTTTCACCCATCTTATCTGATCAGTGTAGTGTCAGCGCACCTGCTGATAGGTGCGATTGTGACCGACAACATCATTTACCCTCCTGCAGAGTTCCTCCCACAGGGCATCCCGCTGCTGTGCATCCTAAGGCACATGGCTGAAGAGCGTTGTGTAGTTGTCGAGGAGGTATGGGATGAGGACCTCATCCTCCAAGCGGCTGTATGGTGGCAGTCTGCTACGTGGCATACCTGGAAGACATAACGATGGAGACAGGTCACAGTAACTCACAGAGAAGAACAGCAGTACAGCTGAACATACATGTGCAGCACATTTATTAAGATTACAAATACGTCTTTGTAGATCTACATGATACTAGCACCACTGACATGTATAAGTCACACACATTTGACACCTACTGGTGATGTGATGTTATCACCATATATGTGTGTGTCATGTGATGACATTGCTCATACACCATGTGGATGTTGTCTTGACGTGGGCATGTCTGTTTGCCTGTAGTGGTGTCTTTACCTATCAGCACATGCCTGGATGTGTTCACATTAATGCAATCAACCTTAATGCTGTGTATATGCCACATATACAGTCATACATAGCCATTAGGGACATGACCTGTGACCCTGCAGACTTGCAAGCATGTATGTGTTTTGCCATATACATCTACATGGCACTGAACAGCTGTGTAACATCCTGCCATGTATTGCCTGTGTTGCACACGTGTAACACATGGAACAATAGCTAGCCTGATGGTATTTGCAGGGTTGGATATCAACTATGGCATGTATGGTCATAGTGATCTAGTAGGCTATATGCCCTGGGCCATTTATGAGCCTAGGCAGACAGGTAATTTTCAGTGGCCAGTTCAAGCAGTGCCACAGAACTGATACACATGGTTACTGATATATTTGGCATGCGGTCATCACACCATGTCACAGAGAGGGGCGATGTGCAGCTTCGCTGGACAGGGATGCATAGTATGGCAAGAGTATGTTAAGGGTATGGTTCAGGGATCTGTCAGGCATGTTGTGATCCTTGTACTAGAAAGGTGGATGCCCATGACGTATGTGTTTATTTGGATCAGGATGTGTTAAGTGTAGCATGTCCAACACCTCTGGGTTGGACATGGCTTTATTCGGGGTAGGCTGCATGCTATATAGTGCAGCTAGGGATTGTGAAGGGTAGTGTAGGCCATCTACACATGGGCAATAGCCCTTAAAGAAAATATGTGATCTATTAATGGTCACATGGGTGTTGAGTATAGCTGAGCAGTTACCTCTATATTCCTGGATGGCACCCTGTCATGATTAGGGGTGCCACATATGACTACCTGTCTTTTGTGGTGATGTAACTATCAAAGGGAAGTACTGTCCAGCTGCATCCCATACACACAGTTGCCATTATGTTGACCGCTGCCTAAGTGGTAGTTAATGGGTACAGGGTTTGTAACATAAGGGATGACAATGCAATACTTAGCTGTCAGATTGTGGCCATACATCACACACCACACATCTGACACACTAAGGCCCTTCTGTATGTTGAACACAGCACACAATGAGTTGACTATTGCTCCAAGTTCATAGTCATTTGCAGGCATCAATAGGCTGATGCCTTCTGTGTTAGTCTATGTGGTATAGATAACAAAGAGGGGGAGTACCATGAATGACCCCTGTATTACTGTGGCTGGCACTGGTTTGATGTGCATGTATTCATCAGACACCTTCTGTAGTGTGGGTTCTGCCAGCAGTCCAGTTGCCAACCACTCCTGTGACATAGGAATATACACCTAGTTTGCTGAGTGTAGCTGGAACACAGTATGGGTGATGGTGTCCTACGACCTGGCAAAATCATGATATGCAATATGAATCAACCCTACTGTCATGTACATCTGTACTGAGTACATCAATTACATTGACCACAGTTCATGGCCGTACAGACCAGACTCAGCAGGGTAGTTGTGCACTATGTCCCATTATCAATGGTGTCTCCCCCTTTGTGGGGTGTGATAACTGTTGCTGTGCACCATTCGGTGTGTACACAGCCTGACATGGAGCTATGATTGAACATGATGTATATGTGGATAGCTGAATGTTCTTACATTTGTGTAGGATACACCCTGGGATGTTGACAGGTCCCATGAAAGTTGTAAGTATGGCATTAGAGAGTGCAGCTTGTACCTACATAGTCGTTAGTACAGAGGCCCTGTAGTGTACATGGATATATTACTTAGTGTACCTGTTGGGGGTGGGGGGGAGGTGGGAGTGGGTTTAGGTTCTCCGAGACCCTATCTGGATGAACGGGTACTATTTCTGTAGGTGCAGTACTTCCCATGCATTGTGCTGTGCAGCACGGCAGGTCTTGTCATTGCCATTACAATTACTGACACAGCTATAGAATGCTCTGTGCTTGGCCTCATAATATGTGGCTGATTGGTTTCACGGTAGCTTTGTGTGGTTTTATATGGTGTATCTGCATCTTACTGAGGCTGACCAGGGATCACCTACACTCATGTGTGTTCACTCTTGCAACAGTTACTACCTTCTGTGGTACAGTTTAAAGCATGGTACCACCAGTTTGCCTACTTGTTTGTGTTGGGTTGACTCCTGGTTCTGTTTCAATGGCACAATAACTGCACATATGTGACTGCTTAAGGTTCATTTGTGTAGGATTCAGCTTTTGCACATGCATTGTCCATCTGCATGGGTGCCATGGCACTCACCACTCTGCTCTTAGGGAACATAACATTGGCATTGGAGACTAACTATGTGTAGCATACTGTTAGCCCTGTTTGTGTGACTACTGTGATCCTGGTCAGTGAGGTCGATGGAATCCAACATGCATTGAGCACAGGTGTTGGTACATGAGAAGTCTTCACAGTTCATAATGGAATAGTTAAGAGTAGCCAATATTATGGTTCTGTCTCCTACCTAATCTTCCCCATTACAGCACATTATGACAGTTGGGAAATCTGCGGCCTGGTGGGTGATCTGTCTCATGGTGCACTTTGAATTCCACTGTGGCACAAAGGTAGTTGCTCAGCATAATGCATCTGATGTTATGCAAGTGCAATTAGTGTGGGGGTGTACATATCCTTCAGGAATATGGACACACCTGCGGCCCATGTGTTCCAATAAAGGATAATGGGCAAAAGGTGAGGTATGTGTTATAACATGGTCATGCAGGTGTGCTCTCCGGAGCATTGAAACATGTCTCAGCCACTGCACAAATAAGTTCTCCATGTTAGGGATTGACATATGTGTGTCTGTATAGTGTTTCTGACATGTATCATTATGTAACAAGACCAACAGTTTATTGCTTGGCTGTCACTGTAACAGCAACAGCAGTGGACCCTCACCTGAACCATGCATGATGAAGGCACTATAGGGGAAGCATGAGCCCTAGGCTGTATCCAGATTCCCAGGGGTGACAGGTGTAGGCCCTGTCTGTCAAAGCATCATGGTCTGTCAACTATGTTATCCCAGGATGACAGATACTGGATACCCTACAACATGCACCACTACACTAGAAAATTGTGGAATACAATCCTTTTGTCTCTGTACTGCAGTATCATTTTGGCCAATGGCAGAATGCTACCCAGGCCTTGGGACATACCTGCATGGGCTACAAGATCTGACAGTTCCTACATGTGTTTCCATGCTGTCCAGGCTACTGCATCACAGGTCCTGCACAACAACATGGAATATGCCAGAGCCATGTGTATAGTTCAAAAGGTGGTCTGAGTGTATGAGTATGTGGCTAATCATGGCAGACAGGCAGCTGACAGTATGTATGCCCTCATATTGGTCAGTGTGTAATATAGTGCTAGAGTTTGCATTCACAAATGAGTACTGTTGGGCATGTTTCCAGTCATGTGTTCAGAGGTGTGGCACAATTATGCAAACTATGCCATACAGTTTGTGTATTTCAGTGTCTGTCTCTTCCTGCTTGGGGGGGGTCACTTCTTTGGCCAGATACTTAGACGCATCTGTGAATGTGTGTGATTTCCAGCAGTGGGTGTCCTTACTGTGTTCTGGTAAGGGTATGTGTTGGTTGTGTTGTAGAGTTACATGTGTTAACCTACACCTCATGACTGTCCAGTCCAGTCATGGCTGTAGACTGGGCTGCCTTCCAGCTTACCCCTGCAGTTGCATCCCAGACAATGTGTGGGGTGTGGTGTTAGGTGGGTCTGGCAGTGTACATGGCATAGAGATTACATTCCCCCAGGATGGCCACATACACAAAGTTAACATTAGGAAACACCAGTAGCTGACAAGTGGACATGCCTGTATGAGCAGTCAGTACTACAAGTACCAAGTAATGTATTTAGTTTAAGTATTGCCTATGCAGATGTTTTAGACAGTGATGCTCACATGTAAATATTTGTGTTATAGACGTGACAACACTGGCTATTACAGAAACATTGTAGCTACCTTTAGCAGCAAACCCCCTCTGAGGAGCACATCACATCCTGTTAGTTGATTACAGATGATGCAAGTGTCTACAGGTCTGTTTCCTTCTCTGGGTATATACTCACATATCCCCCAGGACCATGAGCTCTGTTGGGCACAGACACCCACTCCCCAAACAAAGTCATGGATCAATAGGCTCTGATGCGACTATCAACATGATCAGAATATAATCAGATAGTGTGAGCCATCACCTATGATGCGGCTATTACACATGGGCAGCTGTCTCCTATATCTTACACTCCTACTGCAGATGTTACACTGGAGTTAAAGATGATGTTCAACCTGTTTCATTACCAGTGTTGTGCACTACCTTACATACATAGGTTCATAGGTTTATACTAGGCTAACTGCCCTAGGGCATTTATAAGCCTAGCCCAAAGTTATGTGGCTTACGCCACCCCTTATGTTAGAAATACTGTGCCCATTAGTTTGTTGTGCCTATGTCCAGTGGTGACACAGAGATGATTCCCGGGGTAAACCTATGATCTCCCATCCACCGGTCAAGATTTCTCTTGAACAGAGCCAGCGAGGTGCTCTGCCTCACATGGACCGGGATTTTATTCCACAGCATGGGGAGTCTCTGGGTGATAAATCTATCCCTCCAGCACGTCCTATTTATATCCGTGCTAAGGTTTAAGTCTCTTGCCCTAGTGGTTTTGGTGGATTTGGATTTTTTGAGGTGGAGCATGTCCATTAATTCCGGGTTGGTCATGGCCTTGTATGTCAGGCACAGGTCACCTCTGAGCAGATGGTATGCAACTGAATAGAGTTGGAGTTTCTTCAGTCTGGCAGCATATGACAGGTTTTGGAGTCCCTTTATCCTTTTGGTGAGGAACTTTTGGGGTCTCTCCAATTGCTGCAGGTGTCGGGTGAGATACATCCCGTATGGGGCATTGTACTCGATCATTGGTCTGATAAGTGAAGAGTACAGGGGAACAATGACCTCACTTGATCTGGATGTGAATCCCTTCATGATCAGGTGGGCAATGTAGAAGGTCTTTCAACCACTTTAGCAATGTGAGCCAAACGAGAGGCCACTGTCAACATGGGTCCCCAGGTCCCTGATAACCTCTTCTGTGCTTAGTGGGTTGCCACCTATATGGTAGCTTGGGGTTACCTTGTTTTTCCCGAGGGTACGACTATACACTTTTTTGCCTTTAACTTCAGGCCATGGCTCTGGCACAAGCTATCAGTTTCTGTGAGACCCCTCTGAAGGATGTCTGTGTCCGATGTACTATCCACTATGGCACCCAGTTTGCAGTCATCCACAAACTTTGTCAGCCATAGTCCTCCTATGTTTGCCTGTACTTCTGAGAAGTAGATGCCGAACAATAGGGGCCAAGGACTGACCCTGTGGGACTCCACTTGTAACCGGCTTGGAGTCTGACATGTCTCCAGCAACTCTAACCCTGTGGGTTCTGTCCTTTGGCCAGTTTGCAACCCATCTTGTGACATATGGGTTTACATTTAAGCTGGTAAGTTTCTCTATAATACCCGAGTGGGGTATTGTGTCGAAAGCTTTTGCAAGGTCAAGGTAGGCTGTATGGACTGCCTTTCCTCATCAATGGCCTTGGTGACTGTTTCAAGAAGTCGACCAAGTTCAAAAGGCAAGATCTGCCTTGACAAAGCCAAACTGGGTTGGGTCCAAGGTCTGCAAGTCCCCTATGTCCTTGTTTATGAGTTCCATTATGATCCTCCATAGCTTTGCAGACCAGGCTTGTTAAGCTTATGGGGCGGTAATTACCAGGGTCCGTGAGAGGCACCGCCTTTGTAGAGTGGGGACCACAGTTGCCGTGACACCACCCTTGGGCACATATCCTGTGGTGAGGCTAAGATTAAACAGCTGCCTTATGTGCGGTTTAGTTCTTCATTGAGTTCATGTAGCACACAGCTGGGGACCCCATCCGTCCCATTGATGCTGTGTTTTTAGTTTTAGAGAGCAGCTTTCACCTGCATTTGAGATGTCTGGGAGGCTACTCTCAGTTGGGATAGTTATCTCCTTTGGGGAGATGGGGTGAAGTTTGTGCTGAACCTGTCTGCCAGTATGTTGGCAATGTCTGTGGGTTCAGTGATTTTTGTATCATTTTGGACTAATTCTGAGCATATCTGGGAGTTTCCACCCAGGTTTCTGACATAGCTGAAGAAGGCCTTATGATTGTCTTTGAATCTATGGCAATTTTTCTCAAAGTTGGCCTTGGATGATTTTATGAGGGATCGTAGTTTCTTGCTAGTGCTGATCAAAGATGCCTTCCCTTTGGGATTTTGCTCTATCATGTAATAGCTTTCTTCTCTTATTGTAAAGTTTGTTTTGGCTGGGGTCCACCAGACTGGACGCTTGCCCTTGGTGGAAAGAGTCTTGGTTTTATTTGGGATTGTCTGATCCATGCAGTCCTGAAGGTGTTCATAGAAGGCATTTGTAAGGGCTTCCACAGCTTGGGTTGTGGTTTCCATTGGCTCGGGGTCTTGAAGGATACCACACCTGTCTTGAGTAGTGTGAAGTTTGCTTTAGAGAAGTTCTTCACTGTGGTCTTTTTGTTTGGGGTGGGGGCGGATGTGGATTTCTAGTGAGATTAGTTTATGATCTGATCTCACCAATGAGGGATATACTTCCGTGTGGAGCATTTTGTCCCCATGTTCGTGATGATGAGATCTAGTATATTTTCTCCTCTTGTGGGGACGGTGACTAGTTGTTCCATGGCATTTGAATTTATGAACTCCAGGAACCTTTGGGCTAGAAAGTTTGGGCTTGTGTAATGTTCCCAGTCTATATTCGGGTAGTTGAAGTCACCCAATATGATGGTGTTTGGTGATACATTTATACCCTCCAGTGTCTTCAGGAAGGCTGTGTGGGTTCCTGAGTTTGAGAGGGTGGCCTGTAGCATGCTACAAATTGTAGAGCAGTTTTGCCTATGGTTAATTGCACATGGATGGTTTCCGATGCTTTCATGAGCCACCAACCTGGAGGTGTGGGTATCCTTGATGAATATGGATACACCCCCTTTTGTGGTGTGGTCCGGGTTTTGGGGCCGAACGCATGATATGAGATGAAACCTGATAGTGCCGGGTGCTCTCAGGAGCCTTGAACCAGGTTTCAGTCACAGCACAGACATCGATGTTCTCCATACTGAGAAGGGCCTCGAAAAGGTGCATTTTGAGATTTAGACTTCATTGAGCAGCATTACCCTTAGTTTCTTCACGCTTTTGTTTTCTAGGGTGGTAGGTTTAGAATTTGAGCCTTGCCTAAAAAGGCACTATGGGGTGGCAAGAGCCTTAGCCAATATCTGGAATCCCAGGGTGACAGGTGCAAGCCGCCCTCAAGCAGCGTGGCTTGTCGAGCATGTCATCCCAGGCAGACAGGCACTGGATTCCCTTTGAATGACACCAGAAATTAAGCCAATTGTTAAAGCTGATCATCTTGTCACTATATTGTGGCATCATTCTTGGTGAAGGAAGGATACTGCTCAGGGTCAGGGTCATACCTGCCTGGGCTACATAATCAGAGAGCTCCTCTATGTCTCTTTTCATGTAGTCCAGGGAGGTACGTCTCAGGTCG
Source organism: Protopterus annectens (assembly GCF_019279795.1). NCBI lineage: Eukaryota > Metazoa > Chordata > Ceratodontiformes > Protopteridae > Protopterus > Protopterus annectens. The sequence continues at coordinate 498,029,363 of NC_056737.1, forward strand.
TTCACACCAGCATGGACAATGACTGTGTCATACTTGTACTTAGGTTCATAGGTTCATAGGTTCATACTAGGCTATCTGCCCGAGGGCATTTACAAGCCTAGCCCATAGATTTGTGGCTTACGCCACCCCTTTAGTATGGGGAACTATACCCATTATTTTGCTGTGCCTCTGTCGAGCAGTGACACTGAGGTAATCCCTGGGGTATATCTGCGATCTCCCATCCATTGGTCAAGATTTCTCTTGAACAAGGCCAGCGAGGTGCTCTGCCTCACATATACCGGGATTTTATTCCACAGCATAGGGAGTCTTTGGGTGATGAATCTATCCCTCCAGCACGTCCTATTATTAACCCTGTCGAGGTTTAAGTCTCCGCCTTGTGGCTCTGATGGATCTAGATTTTTGAGGTGAAGCATATTCATCAAATCTGGGTTTGACATGGCCTTGTATGTTAGGCAAAGGTCACCTCTGAGCAAGCGGTGCGACTGAATAGAGCTGGAGTTCTTTCAGTCGGGCAGCATAGGACAGATGTTTGAGACCCTTTATCCTTTTGGTGAGGAACTTTGTGGCCTCTCCAGCTGCTGCAAGTGTCGGGTCAGATACATTCGAATGGGGCATTGTACTCAATCATTGGTCTGATGAGTGATGAGTATAGGGAGACTATGACCTCCCTTGATCTAGATGAGAATCCCTTCATGATAAGGTGGGCAATGTAGAAGGTCTTCCTAACTACTTTAGCTACATGGGTGTCAAATGACAGACTACTATCAACCTGGGTCCCCAGGTCCCTGATAACTTCTTCTGTGCTCAGTGGATTGCCACCTATTTGGTAGCTAGGGGTAACCTTGTTTTTCCGCAAGGGTATGACTATGCATTTTTGGCATTTAACTTTAGGCCATGGCTCTGGCACCAGTTATCCATTTCTGTGAGACCCTTCTGAAGGATATCTGTGTCAGCTGTGTTTTCTACTATGGCCCAGTTTGCAGTCAGCTGGAAACTTTGTCAGCCATAACCCTCCTGTGTTTGCTTGTACGTCGGAAAAGTAGATGCCAAACAAGAGTGGGCCCAGGACTGAGCCCTGTGGTACACCACTTGTGACAGGCTTTGAGTCTGACATGGCGCCAGCAACTCTGACCCTGTGGGTTCTGTCACTCAGCCAATTTGCAACCCATCTTGTGATGTATGGGTTAACATTTAAGCTGATGAGTTTTTCAATGATACCCGAGTGGGGTATTGTATCAAAGGCCTTCGCCAGATCGAGGTAGGCTGTATGGACTGCCTTTCCCTCATCAATGGCTTTAGTGACTGTTTCAAAAAAGTCAACCAATTTTAGAAGGCATGATCTGCCTTTGACAAAGCCAAACTGGGATGGATCCAAAGTCTGCAAATTCCCTATGTCTTTATTTATGAGGTCCATTATGATCCTCTCCATGGCTTTGCAGATAAGGCTTGTCAAGCTAATGGGCCGGTAATTTCCAGGGTCGGTGGAGGCACCGCCTTTGTGAAGTGGGACCACAGTTGCAGTGCGCCACCCCTGGGTAACGATCCAGAGGTAAGACTATGATTAAACAGCTGTCCTAGCTGTGGGTTTAATTCCTCGTTGAGTTCGTGGAGCACACAGCCGGGACACCATCAGGTCCCATGGATGCTGTGTTTTTGCTTTGGAGAGAGCAGTTCTCACTTGGGCGTTGGAGATGTTTGGGGCTGCAATCGCTTGGTATAGATATCTCTCCTTTGGGGGTTTCACTGAACCTGTCAGCCAGTATGTTGGCAATGTCTGTAGGATCAGTAATCTTCACATCATTTTGAACTAGTTCTGAGCATATCTGGGAGTTTCCTCCCAGGTTTCTAACATAGCTAAAGAAGGCCTTATGATTGTCTTTTGAGTCTTTAGCTATTTTTCTCTCAAAATTTGCTTTGGATGATTTTATGAGAGCTCTTAGTTTTTTACTTATAGTGATCAAGGGTGTCTTACCTTTTAAGGATTTTGCTCTATCTTGTAGTAGCTTCCTCCTTTTGTTGTAGAGTTTGTTTATGGCTGGGGTCCACCAGACTGGACGCTTGCCTTTGGTACAAAGAGTCTTTGTTTTGCTTGGGATTGCCTTATCCATGCAGTCCTGCAGGTGCTGGTAGAAGGCATTTGTAAGTGATTCAGCGGCTTGAGTACTGTTTTTCCGGCTCGGGGCCTTAAAGGAGACCACACTAGTCTTTAGAAGTGTGAAGTCGGCTTTAGAAGTTCTTTACTGTGGTCTTTTTATTTCAGGTGGGGTGGGATGAGGACCTCCAGCGAGATTAGTTTGTGATCTGATCTCACCAGTGAGGGGTATACTTCGGTGTTGAACATTGTGCTCCCATGTTCGTGATGATGAGATCAAGTATGTTTTCTCCTCTTGTGGGGATGGTGACTAGTTGTTCCATGGCATTTGAGTTTATGAATTCCAGGAACTTTTGGGCTAGGGTGTTTGGGCTTGAGTAGTGTTCCCAGTCTATATTAGGGTAATTGAAGTCACCTAGTATGATGGTGTTTGGTGATACATTTATCCCCTCTAGTGTTTTCAGGAAGGCCATGTGAGGTTCCTGAGTTTGTGAGGGTGGCCTGTAACAAGCTACAATTTGCAGAGCAGTCTTGCCTATGGTTAATTGCACCTGGATGGTCTCCGATGCATCGTGCGTTGCCACCAGTCTTGAGGTGTGGGTGTCCTTGATGAATATGGATACCCCCTCCTTTCTTGGTATTGTCCGGATTTTGGGGCGAACGCATGATAAGAGGTAAAACCTGATAGTGCTGGGGTGCTCTCAGGAGCCTTGAACCAGGTTTCTGTCACTGCACAGACATCGATGTTCTCCATACTGAGAAGGGCCTCGAAAGTGCGTGCATTTTGAGATTTAGACTTCTGGCATTGAGCAGCATTACCCTTAGTTTTTTTCCTTTTTGTGTTCTAGGGTGGTAGGTTTAGAATTTGAGCCTTGCCTAAAAAGGCACTATGGGGGTGGCAAGAGCCTTTGCCAATATCCGGAATCCCAGGGTGACAGGTGCAAGCCATCCCTTGCGAAGCAGCGTGGCTTGTCCAGCATGTCATCCCAGGCAGACAGACATTGATCCCCTTTGAATGACACCAGAGTTTAAGCCAATTGTTAAAGCTGATCATCTTATCTCTGTATTGTGGCATCATTCTTGGTGAAGGTAGGATACTGCTCAAGGTCAGGGTCATACCTGCCTGGGCTACATAATCAGAGAGCTCCTCAATGTCTCTTTTCATGTAGTCCAAGGAGGTACGCCTTAGGTCTTACACCAGCGTGGACAATGACTGTGTCGTATTTGTACCTGCTGTTGAGAGACCTGAGTGCTTGCTATGTGGCGGATTCTAGCCCCGACAGGCAGCTTACTGTGACCTTCTCCTTACTCAGTCTGGTGAGCGGGACATCAGTGTGTCTGACTATGGAGTCACCAATGACTAGTGTGTCTGGCATTGTGTTTGGCCTTAAGGGCTGTGACTGTTTGACACTCTGACTGTGAGGTCTATGTGTTGCAGGTGTTGTGTTCTGAGGTGGTGGTTGTTTGGGTGTCTGCTTTGGTGGCCTCTGCTGTTTTGGTAGATTTTTGATCAGAGCCGCCCAGTATGTCTTTGTGTGTTTATGTGTATGATTTGAGGTTGTGATGGTACTATGTGAGACTGGGTCTATAGTGTGTGTGGTAACCTTCTCCTCCTGACTGGTCTTGCCAGTCCTATGTTGAGAGAGCTCAGCCTCCAGTTTGGCCGTATAGTTGCATCTCTCGCATGTATTTGTGTTTTGTGGGAGGAGGAGAGGGTTGTCTGTGTACATGAGGCAATTGTAACATTGCCTCAATATTGCCAGGTTCACCAGCTGAGCAGGAGAGGACACTAGCAACTGATGCCTCGACATGCTAGAAGGACTAGACAAAAACTTTAAAAGAGATTCCGGGGTGGGTGACCGAGAAATGGGGTTTGCCTTTTTGGGGTGCTATCTATAAGAGTGCCGTATCAAGGTAATAAGTACTGTAGGAGCAAGTGCTAGGTTTAACAGATAGAGAAAAGTCTACTTGGAGTCAAGTAGAGATACCGTGGAGTGACCTGAGTGCTTGTGTTATGTGGCGGATTCTAGCGCCCGATAGGCAGCTTACCGTGACCATCTCCTTGTTCAGCCTGGTGAGTGGGACGTCAGTGTGTCTGACTATGGAGTCACCTATGACAAGTATGTTTGGTGTTGTATTTGGCCTTAAGGGCAGTGACTGCTTTGCACACTGAATTTGTTGTTTATGTGTTGTTTGTGTGGTGTATTGAGTTTGCAGTTGCTTGGGTGTCTGCTTTGGAGGCCTCTGCTGTTTAGGTAAATTTTTACTCAGAGCCTCCGAGTATGTCTTAGTATGTTTATGTGTTTGATTCAGTGGTGTGGTTGAGTTATGTGAGACTGGTATTGTGGTGTGTGTAGTTGCCTTCTCCTCCTGCCTGGTCTTGCCAGTCCTGAGTTGAGAGAGCTCAGCCACCAGTTTGGCTAAATAGCTGCATCTCTCGCAAGTGTTAGTGTTACGTGGGCGGAGGAGAGGGTTGTCCGTGTACATGAGGCAATTGTAACATTGTCTCAGAATTCCCAGATTCACCAACTGGGCAGGAGAGGACGCCAGCATCTGACCCTTCGACATGCTAGAAAGATTTATGAGTTGGTATGAGACAGAAAAGTAGTGGGCTTAGCAGGGAAGTGAGCACTCCTGGGGGGTTTTGCTAGTGAGAGATTTGTATAATATTGGAGTGCTTGACCTGCAAAGAGAATGCTTATAAGACAAGGGATATGCTTATAAGACAAGTGCTGTGCTTTTTGAGAAGAAAAAGCTATTTGGAACAAGTGCTGCACTTTTTAGTGAAGGTGTAAACTGTTTAGGTTCCTAACAGAGCAGTTCTAAGGGAAAATTTGAAGTGAAGAACAGACTTTCTGGAGCCAGAAAGAGTTTAACCTTGTTTAACCGGCGCTGCCCGATGCTGCTCTAGTGGCAACTCGCACTAAAGCACGTTAAAGCGTGCTTTATAGCAGGGGCTGGAAAGAAGCAGGAATAGACCCAAAACGGACAATAAAACTACAGTTTCAAGTCAGTAACCACCTCTACGGGGCAGGAAGCTGCTCAATGTTATTCACTGCCACTGATCAACAGAGAGACTTTCCTTTAGTCCAAGCAAAAATGGCCTCACAGAAACTTTCAAATAGTTCAGGAACAGCAAGCCTGTAACTGAACTTTTTAAATCTCAGAAAAGTCGGAAAAAGCAAGATTTTTTTTGTTTTTGTTTTTTCAGAGATAGCAGAGGTTCACAAGTAATATCAAGTTATAACAGTGCAGTAAATGACCCCACACAAGAGTGCTAGGTCAAGGACAGAAAATATGCAAGTTTTAAGAAAAAAACGATTTAAAATTAAGTGCAAACAGGAAATTCAGCAAACAGCTTTTGGTTGTGCTCTAAATACAGCTACTAATACAGAAATCAAGTTTAACAAGCCAGCAAATGCTCAAGCTAGGCAGCTATGCAGAAAAACTTAGCAAATAAACAGAGAAAAAATACTTAAAATCAGTAAAATACAGTATGTGCAGGCGGCTGTTAGGTTGGCAATGAGAGGTTGGGCTACAAAAACCTGGTAGTTCAACCAGTGTGTCTGTACTCTCAATATCCACTCTATGTAGGTGTGCACATAGCCATTTGGCCCAGCCCTGTAACAAGGGTCACTACACATTTGCATAGCATGTACACATGCACAGCTTTTATTGCTTGCAAACAATAGTAGAGAGGTGGATATTACATGTGTTATGTGCATGGATAGTTACCTGGCTCTTCCAATTATCTTTGCTATCATGCTGCTAACCTGTCAGATGAATACTAATGCTATGTATCCTGTCATTGAGTACTGTAATTGCCAATAGATATAACTACTGTTTGCATAACATAACAGAACCGCTATGTAGAATAGAATACAGATCTGCCTAGAATACTGTACATTACACAGTTATTGGCACAATATCCCACAATGCACACCAAATTTCACGGTAAGCCCACCTTTAACATGTTCATCTTACTTATACACCCATACATATGTCGACTGTTACAATATATCGACATATACTATCCCATTATAGCACATATTTGTTGGACTAATCCTGACACTGACAATGGCTGGAAGCGAATTGGTGGGTTCCAAGCCCATAGCATCCGTTATGGTGTATGTGGAGTGTGCTGTGTGACCTACAGCAGTACACACATGGAATACTACAAGCATTACTACTGCTCAACAATAAATCGCTACAAGTTAGCTATTTCCACTATATGCATTGATTACACTGTAATTCTTACAGTACAGATACTACATACACAGACATACTACATGTTACACATACCGTCTTAGTAATCGGAGGTGTTATTAACTAGTGTACTACTTGTTTTTGGTTCATCTTTCAGTGTTTTGTACTGTCCTACAGGTAGATACAGATGGTTTGAATGTGTGACAAGGCAACCTTTTATAGTTACAGATCAGTAACATGTGCTATCTCGATGGCCAGTTGGTGTTCCTAAGTAGCTAATTACATGCACATCAGATATATACTTGTCAGTGACGTAACATCTCACTATGTGCTAACATGACATTACATTCTCTGTTGACTGTACTCTCCTGCACACATGGGTTTATATGAGTGATTCAAATGTTTATTATACAGACAATTACTACCTGTATACGCAAGCTGTGGTTAAGGTATACTTTTGCACATGATAAACATCCCTGCCTTTATCAGGATTCTAACCTCGAATGCACAGATACTATGCAGATGCTGGAATCATTACACTGTTGACATTAATGTTGCTTCCGCCTATTTCCTATTTAGATTATTTCTATGTGTAAACTAGGCTAAGCAAAGGGCGGGAGCCCCCAGACGCACTGAGCTTCACGTACTCTTGACATAGTAACATATAACAAATGTACTGTGAGACAATACATTACATTCCTAACTACATTAGGCAAAGCCCCTCACTGACACACTTCAAGGGAAACCTTGTTCTGTGAATGGGTAACAGACTATACACCCCTGGGATCATGTGTCCCAGAACCATACAGCCAGGGGGTAGGGGAGCCTGTCCAATTTGATAGCTGCAAGACCTGGTGGGGGAATTAAATGGTGCTGAATTGCCACATTAACATGCCCTCTTTAGATCACTAAGTGCCCCTATCACCCTCCACAACCCCAGTCTTCAAAAGCTTCCAGCAACTCTGCCTGGAATTGCTTCATTGGCTATGCTTGACAGAGGCTCAGTTACTTCATCAATGGTGCGGGGAAGGCCAACACACTGTTGCTATGCTTCTAATTGCCCTTGGGCAGATAGATAGTAGGCTATCTGTGAACCTCTAACGTGCAGGCCATCACAGCCATAATATGTGAATAAACAGACCTTCAGATCACAATATACAGTGTGAACTCACCATGTAGTCAGGCAACAGCTGAGTACAGCAAGAACATACAGAACACTGATACTTAGTCACTCCAAATGCCTATCTTGGAAGCTAGAAGACTTGTATAAGTTTAAGGCTTTCTATTGTTTACCACAAGGTACAGGGAAGATGAAAAACAAGCACAGATGGGGAACATGCATGCAATGATGCCATACCGGCCTATGTGTCAGCCTTACACTTTGGAATACTGGCCAAGGCTATTGGCACCCCCATGGTGCCTTATTTAGGAGAGTCCCAAAGGTGAATACCAGCTCCATAAACAGTACAATAGCAGATTCAATGAGGATTATGCTACTCAACACCAGGGGTTGTGATCACAACATGCATGCACTCACAGCATGCCTCAGGATGGACTACATCAACATCTGTGCATTAAATGCAATCTGTCTTAAGGCTCCTGAGAGCACACCAGCACTTCCAGACTACAACCCATACCACACATTTCAGCCACAGAACATGGACTGACAGACATGGAGGGGCTGTATCCATATTCATCAGATTACCTACACCTCCAGGTTAGTGGGCAGCATGATACCTCTGTAATCATCCATGTGCAGCTAACATCAGCCACAACAGCAATGTGGAATGTGGCCTGCTACGGATCACCCACCATGACCCAGGACCTCCACTGCACCTACCTGGAGACAGTGGGGAACACGACAGTCCTAACGCACACCCAGGCATTGATCGATGTCAACTACCATACCATTAACTGGGAAACGTACTCCAGTACTCACTTCTAGGACCAGCACTTCCTGGAATGTATCATCTCATATGCCCTGTATCAGGTGGTAACCTCCCTAACATGGGGTGGAAGCTACTAGATTTGGTCATCACCAACATGGACAACAGGTGCACCACAGTGGAGGTTAACCGTTCACTGGTTAGATCTGACCATGAACTATTCACTGTTTCCACACACTAGCATCTCCCCCACCCACGGATATCACAGTGTATACCTTTCCTACAGCTAAATTTACACTACTAGTGACAGGGGTGGGGGGTTTCACAGCCCCCAAGCTAAGGGGAAACACTGCTCAAGATACAGACAGATTTACAAATGCAGCCTATAAGCACCTACATGGATGTATAGATCGTGCCATTGCTGGTAAACCAAGACTCACTCCTCCTAGACAAAGACACCGGTCTGGTGTACCTCTGCAATAAACAGGCTATACTACAGACGTAGGACAGTGTAGGTCCCTCATGACATCATCCAAGGCTAACATCAGCAGGAGAATACTCAAGGATTCGAAAGATAACCACAAAGCCTTCTTTGGCTATGTCAAGGTTCTACGTGGTAACACACAGATTTGCACTGTGCCAGTGCAATATAGCGCAAAATATGCTGACCCTACTGATATCGCCAACATCCTTGCAGATACATTCGGTGCATACTTCACCCCTAAAGAGCCCACAACACTACCCAAAAGGTACAGTATCCCAACCATCAGAGACACACAGGTGGAAATGGCCCTCTCAAACAGCAGAACACAGTGTCAATGGAGGCAGATGTTGACCCAGACTGCATATTGCAAACTGTACAAGACAACCTCCCCCCCCCACCTAATTAAGCATTCCTACCTGAGCTTCTCCACAGGCTACATGCCCATACAATGGCGCGTGGCAACTGTTATTCCACTTCATCATGGAGAAATCACAGCTGACTATGGTAACTACCACCCCATAAGCCTGAATAGCCTGGTCTGCAATGGTATGGTTCACATCCTCATGGCACTCATTAACAATGACATTGGTAACCTTTGAACACGTGACCCAACCCAGGTCAGCTTGGCTGAGTGCAGTTCATGCCTACTGAACCTGTTTGACATCTTACATACAGTCACCAAGACATTAGATGACAGAGGAGGTGGTTCACACATACTACCTGAACCTCACCAAGGCTTTTGACACCATGCCCCACTCAGGTGTTATTGATAAACACACCAGCATGTACATTCACCCATACATTACAGGTTGGATTGTCAAAGGGCTTACACACAGAACCCACATGGTACAAATAGCAGTCTCCAGGTCCAACTCTTGAACAGTCACGACTGGTGTCCCACAGGACTCAGTCCTGGGAGCCTTACTGTTTGGCATATACATCTCAGATGTACAGACAAACACAGATGGACTATGGCAGACCATGTTTGGCAATGACTGCAAACTGGGAGCCATGATTGATAGTCCAGCTGACACGGACACCCTCAGGGGGCCTCACAGAGAACATCACAGGGTGCCAACAACATGGCCTCCAGCCAAGTGCCACTAACTGCATGGTCATTCCATTGTGGAACTGGCACTCACATATTAACACATGAGCGGCAGCCACTTTAATACAGATGAGGTAATGGGGTATCTGGGGACTAAGGTAGATAGTGATCTCTCCTGTGACAATCATATCTCCACAGTAGTTAGGACATCCTTCTATGTAGGCTATCTGACTACTAAAGGGTTCCCATCTAGACATACTGGGGTTATAGTGCCCCATTGCTCATCACTCATCAGTCCCATCATAGGGTATAATAATCCTTGTGGGATGTACCTCAGAGGACAAGTCCAACAGCTGGGGGGTCCATGAATGTACCTCACCAAGGAGAATACTGGCCTCCAACATATGGCCTTTGCAGCTGAACTGAATACACTCCTGCTTTACTTGGTGACATCAGGTGTATCTAGAGATGATCTCCACTGACTGACACAGCCATGTCAAACTCAGGCTTGATGGATATGCTCCACCTATGGGAATCCATGTCACAGTGAGCCACACACTGTAGTGGGCTGACCTTGCCACAACAATAACCGGAAGATGCTGGAGGGACAGCTTCCTGTCACAGACACTCCCTATACTTTGGAACAACATCCCTAACTACATTATACAGAGCCTCTCACTAACACTCGGCAAGAGAAACCTTGAATGGTGGATGGAGAACAGTAGATGCTTTCCAGGGATCCTGCCATTGGCTCTGCTCCACAGAGGGATGGTTAATAACTCAATGGGGTGGCAAACACAGACACATTTTGGCTGGCCTTATAAATGGTCTCTGGCAGTTGGCCAAGTACCTACCTATGAATCTATACATACAGTATCTGCATATGCTGATAGCTTAATTTACTGTTCAGGTGTTGACTTACCTTGTGCCAATGGCTGTTGTGTGTGCAATAGTTGAGGGCTGCCTATGTTGGATGCACACAGTAGACTGCCTATACATGACAATTTACAGGTAGTCTTGTGTATGTGTGCCATCCATTTTTACTGTGTGTGCAGGTGGAGAAAGGTGTCAGTCCCTAGGTGCCTACACTGTCAGTGTGTGTGCTATACGTTCCCTCTTTGCCAAGGCATGGGCATACTGGGCACACTACTGTCTGCCTACTGGGGCTGGCTCAGGGTGTTCGTGGTCTGAGTACCTCTGTGCCTGTGGGGCCCTTGGCAATGGTGGTGGGCTGTGAGGGTCTTCACTATTCTGTCCCTTCTGCAGCTGTTTCCGCAGGACCATATTGTGTAGCATGGCACACACTTTGAAGATATGGGCACACGTGCCTGGAAAGTATGCAAGGCTCCACCAGATATGTCCAGGCAATGAACCATGATTTCAGCATCCCAAACACTCTATGATGATTCAGGTTTGTGTGTGTGCCTCATTATGGCGTTCCTGCATGGGTGTGTGTGTTTGTGCATTTCTGATGGGAGTCATCATCCACGGTTCCAGTGCATAGCCAGCATCCCCCGCCAGGTGGTCATTTGGGATGTCCCCTCTGGCAAATAACTGATACAGCTGTAAGGCATGCCAGATGTGGGAGTCGTGATAGCTTCCAGGGCTACCAGCACACACTTCCATGATAATGCCCTGGGCATTGCACATGATCTGGCAGTTGATGGAGGGGTATCCCTTGCGGTTTATGTAGCGCCTTCCTTGCTCACCAGGTGGTGACTTGATGTGTACATGCGTGCAGTCTATTGCACCCAGTACCTCCAGGTATTCTGCCACATGGTGGAAGAGACGCATATTGCTGGCCAACTCCTCATGCATTCGGGGGAAGTATATGTGCTCAACATGGCATCCAGGAACTGGTGTAGTACCCTGGATGCTGATGCCTGGGAGATACCCATGATATCCCCAGTTAGTCTCTGAAAGGTACCTGTAGCTAGTATTTCAGGCTTACACATACCTTCGTATCCACTGGGATGGGTTCCCATCTGTTTGTTCTGGCTCTATGGCATGGCCAGCACAGCTCCACAAGTTTCTGTAGGGTGTCCCTGTCTACCCTGTAATGCTCTACTATCTCCAGATCATGTAGCCCCTGGTAGGTTAGCCTGAGTCTGAATACTCTCCTCCTTCTCTGGTGCCTGCGGTGGTCATGTACATCATCCTCCTCACCACCTTCAGTCTCCAACACATGCTGGTGGATCAAAGTTATGGCAGTCCCTAACATGTACATAATAAAAGTTCCCCATCTGTATACACCACTGGTGCAGAGTGTATGGGAATACACAAATGTGTGTGAGGTGCTTTCACAATTTATAGTATTGTGCTATGGATGCTGCTGATGTAAGTGGGTGTGTTTGAAATATTCCAGCTGCTGCATGTCTTAATTATGGGTTTTGCAATGAGTACTGCAAGTGTGGGGCCTTTACTGTGGAGATCTACTTGCTTGCCTTGATTACTCTGTTGCCCTTTAATTCACTTTTAAACCTGGATCCCCTCCCATTATCAGGCATGCATCCACCTGCCGCCTTTCTTGTTTTGTGCTTTCACTACCCAGTCATGGCGAAATGTGCCTTGTAGCTGATATACTGCATATCGTCTTTGTTCTGCTTTGACACTTTGCTGTTTTCTTTGCAGTACAGCCCCCCCCCTTCCCTGTTCTGCAGGTAGCTGCGTGCAGCCTTGTTAGCTGTTGTCAGTGGCCCGCTGTAGGCTCCTAGGTGTTAATTAGTCATTTGTACTCCAATTTCACTCCTGCAGCATTTCCTTATTTCTTTCCTATATCCTTCCTGTTTCAGCTGCAGTGCGCAACGCGCATACCCATTTACCGGGTTTACGCGCATTCTCATCTCCGTTCACATGTACTGTCAGCTAAGCATAGCTATGGGCAATTCAACACACCCCTATCCTGCAGCTTTGCCTAGCTAGAGGCAGACCGGTTTAGCAATGCTCCAATGTGCTTACATCAATAGCAACATACCCCTCTCTTGATGTCATCTTTATCTCAAGGGCTCACCTCGGTGTTATAACACTACACTGTGATGTGCATCCTTACACCAGCGGGAAATCTGTGATTCACTATTACTTCTCTCATTTGCATGGCATTGCCTACTAATTCCTAGCTACTGCGCATAACACTGTCACTGCCCCTTAGCAACCCTTGCGCCATGAGTATGGTGTAGCATGCCTGCCATTGACTGTTATGGGGAAATCATGTTATGTGTTTCATTGCAGTTTTATTCTATACTTTTATATATTCCTTGCGATCCCCTTTGTGCACTGCTGCACTGCGCTTCCATGTCGCGATAGTGCGACTATATATATTAAATATTAATTTTATATTTTGTACATTTTTTTTATGCCAATGGCTATATATTTAGCCATTGGCATATATTAACATTATAATACATGTGTTTGGTCGGCTGTCATGGCTCCGATTTTATGTTTGAAAAAATGTAAACCGTTTTCTACGGTTTACATTTCTGCTTGCTTACACTATGCCTGCACCACTTCTTGATCGCTACATACCTTCATTTGCATGCTACACTGCTACACATGGGGTAATTAGCATACAAGGCTCAGGAGTTGTGCGGGTGTAGCGTACGCTGATAGTGCATGTGGAAACAGCTCCTACCTGAATCGCTCGGCAGCCATATTTGTTGTTAGAACGCCAATGTTACGCCTGCACCTGGCGCAAGCTTCATGAATCCCGGGGACAGTTTTACCAATGTCATTGTTACTGAATTGTATTTCATCATGGAGAAATGATCCTGTGCGCTGTTGAGCATAGCTAGGGTGTCCTACAGGATGGCTAGAGATGTACAAGTCAGTGAGTTGAACTGCTCAGGCAAGTCAATTCCCTTTGACTTATGTAGACCTATGTAGCTTGGAGAAGCAGGAGAAAAAAACATGATCTCCCATGTTTCAGTGAGCAGAGGATGGCCACTGTGCACAGGATACTACATAAGCAAATAAAAAAAAAAATATATATATATATATATATATATATATATATATATATATATATATATATATATATGTCCACACAAGCACATAAAGATGGCTGGAACTCACACCATCATGAAATATGGTACAGAAACAAAGGAATATATGACAAGAGGTATCTACAGTACAAAATTAGACCAAATCCATTTCATTATCCTAGATCTACAGGGTCTATATTATAACATCAAAGTCTTAAAACTTTGAATGTTATAATGTCAAACCCTATGCACATAATGCTGAAAATAGCAAAGCTGCAGAATATCGAATACTTTCCTAGGGAAAGTATTTGGTGGGCTGTTTCTGCAGCTTCGCTATTTCCTCAACTGTGGAGCGAAGGTTACGAACCAGGTTAAGGTAAGTATGCGTATGAAGGTGAGTGTGCGATAGGGACCTTAGGGTTAGGGAGCGGATAAGGTGAGTGTGCAATAGGGACTTTAGGGTTAGGGAGCGGGTAAGGTGAGTGTGCGATAGGGACTTTAGGGTTAGGGAGTGGGTATGGTGAGTGTGCGATAGTTAGGGACCTTAGGGTTAGGGTTGGGTTAAGGTAAGTGGATAGCTAGTAGTGTATGTATGGTTTAGTGTAGGGTTTTGTGAAGTGTTTTTTGTGGATTATTTATTTTAGTGTGCTTGTGTTGTGTGTATGTTTGTCGGAACAGCAAATTTTTTCCCTGGGAAAAAATTTGCTATTCTGACTGTTCGCTTTTCTGGTCTTTCGATCGAATGGGTTCGATATTATAACATTCGAAGTTTTAAGCCTTCGATGTTATAATATAGACCTGATCTACCAGTATGATACAGAGGCATATGCAAAAAGTGACTGTATGTCCATATAAAATATATGCTGCTCCTACCATTATAACACTGGAATGGAGGTAGATGCAGCTTGCCAGCTGGAAATGGTGTTTTTTGGGAACCACTACACTGTCCATATCTGCATGTCACCTGAGTACAGGAGGAAAAAATAGTGCATTTCAGACCCATTCTCCTTAATATTCCACTTAGAGCTAGCTGTCTTGTACATATCCATGCATATGTCTGCTGTCAGTGATGCAGATGATTTTCAAGATTGCCCTATCTTTTGAGACAAATGATCAAAGCTTTTATTATACTGTGTATAGTCATATCTTTTTGTAAGTGATCACAATGTATGTATGCATGCATGTGTGTGTGTGTGTGTGTGTGTGTGTGTGTGTGTGTGTGTGTGTGTGTGTGTGTGTGTGTGTGTGTGTATTAAGTGATATATCACTGCGAATCTTTGGTACAGCTGGATGAATTTTATAATGGTTGAAGTTCATTAGATCAACTGTTACATAATTCCAAGGGATTTTCATAGGTTCATAGGTGTGTACTAGGCTAATGGCCCTGGAGCCTTTAAAATTCTAGCCCCCAAAAAATTGCCCAGGCACAGTTTCACCTGATGTTAGTTCACTGTGCCCATATCCAGTAGGGCAACTGGAATGATCTCCGGAGTGAACTTTCTGTTACCCATCCACTCGTCAAGATTTCTCTTGAAGGGGGCCATGAGGTGCTCTGCTTGACATGACTGGGAAGCTTATTTCAGGGTATGGGCAGTCTTTGGGAGATGAATCTGTCCCTCTAGCATGCTCTGTTTACTGTGGTAATGAGGTTGTGATCTGTGGAGCATGCGGTTTGGGGGGACTGGGATTTCTTTAGGTGTAGCATTTCAATTAGGGCTGGGTCAGACATGGCTTTGTAAGTCAGACATAGATCACCTCTAAGTAAACAATAAGAGACTGAGAACAGCTGAAGTTTCTTGAGTCTGTCGATGTAGGGCATGTGTTTAAGGCCTAGGATCCTTTTTGTGAGGTACTTTTGTGACCTCTCCAGCTGTTGTAGGTGCCTGGTCAGGTACATGCCAAACGGGGAGTTATATTCGATGATTGGTCTAATGAGGGATGAGTAGAGAGGGATGATGACCTCTTTCTTCCTGGATGCAAAACCTTTGGTTATAAGATGTGCCACATAGAAGGACTTTCTGACCACAGTGGCAATGTGGTGGTCAAAGGTGAAGTGGCTGTTGACCTGGATGCCCAGATCTTTTATGGCCCCTTCAGTGTTCAATGGGCTTCCATCAACATTGTAATTCATGGGAACTGAGTTTTTTCCAAAGAGGATGATAACCCATTTTTTGGCATTAAACTTCAGGCCATGGTTCTGACACCAGTTATTGGTCTCAGAGAGGCCCTTTAGTAGGATGTCTGCATCACTTGGGGAGATGATAATGACTCCTAGTTTGCAGTCATCAGTGAACTTGGTCAGAAAGAGTCCTTCTCTGTTAGCCTGGACTTCTGAGAAGTAGATGCCAGACAGGAGAGGGCCCAGGAACAAGCCCTGTGAGACTCCACTCATGACTGATCGACAGTCTGACTTGGAATCCGCAAATTTCACTTTGTGGGTCCTGTCTTTAAGCCAATTTGCAATCCACCTAGTGATGTAAGGATTGCTGCTTAGTTTGATGAGTTTATCAATGGTACCTGAGTGGGGAATGGTATCAAAAGCCTTGGCCAGGTCGAGGTAGGCTGTATGCACTGCCTTAACCTCATCCACAGCCTTGGTGACTGCCTCGAAGAAGTCAACCAGGCTCACCAGGCAGGATCTCCCCTGGACAAAGCCAAACTGTGTGGGGTCAAGAGTTTGGAGATTGTCTATATATTTGTTAAACAGGTGCATGATGATGATGCGCTCCATACCTTTGCATACCAGACTTGTCAGGGTAATGGAGCTATAGTTTCCATGGTCTGTAGTTGCTCTCCCTTTATGGAGCGGTATGGCTGAGGAAGTGTGCCATTCATTAGGGACATAGCCTGAGGTAAAGCTGTGACTGAGCAGGTCACACAGATGTGGTGCCCATTCATTTTGTAGCTTATGTAGGACACAGCCAGGGATATTATCAGGTCCCATGGATGCTGTATTCTTGGCTTTAGACAATGCAGCTTTTACCTGCACCATTCTTTCTTCAAGTTTGTGCAACCCAGGAGTTAGACTACTTAATTTTCTAAGGTGCAGGAGCAAAAGTTATTTTTTGTTTTTCTTTTGGTAATCACAAATGTAACCTGTTGATTTACACTTGTGATTACTTTTTTCAGTGATTTTTGTGGTGATTAATGGTAATCACTGATGCGTTTGTTTGATGTTTTGTTTTTTTATCAAACTCACCTGTGATTATTCATTGCAAACTCATGTGAGTATATATGTATAAACATGAAAAACCAGAATCACCACTCCAAGTAGCCAAGAACTAGACTCAGTAGTATCAAATAAAAATATTTAATTCCACAAGAAAGACTCAGTAGTAACACAGTCAGTCAAGCGCTTTCATCATCCAAGACTTCTTCAGAACTGTGTAATGCATCATTGACACACCTTAAATAAGCAACCCCCATACTTACCACACTAATTAAACTTTAAAAACATACACCCTAAAAAATCATTCTAAAACAGCAATACATAATACATAAATAAAATTTTGAACTAGTACAAAGTGTTTGACAAGTATGGTATATAATAACACCAATACTATAACTTAGTAGCCCTATGTTTCAACTCTGGCTTGATACAAATGTGGTCATTAATATCAGGGGCTACAGTGGCATTCAAATGAATTTGCCATCGCATTTCAGCCCTGTCCAATTTGTTGGTCCAGTCACCCCCTCTAATGTCCATACCTACCACCTCCAAAATACCAAAATGGAAAAAGTGGTCAGGATTGAGGTTAATAAGCTGGAATAGTGCATTATTGTCGTCCCTTTTCCTAATACTATATAGGTGTTCATAAATTCTTCTCCAAAACTTCCTTTCCATTTTACCTATATAGAAATTGTGACAACCCTGGCATACAGTAATATAGACTACACTGTTGGTGTTACAAGTTACTGTGGCCAACCTAACTTCAAAGTCATTGGAACCTAAGCAAACAGTAGGGCATGAGATAATGCATTTAAATTAGTCGCATGCCCCACACTTGGTAGTTCCCTTAATATTCTTATTCTTACTCTCAATAGGATGTTCTAACAAGTTTTTCAAATTCCTGTTGGTCCTATAGGAGAAAATGGGTACCTCGCCTAATAAAGCCATCAATTCTTGGTTCACTTTGAATAAAACCCAATTTTTCTTTATAATCTCTCTAATGAGGTTTGAAGTGTTCCCAAAAGTCAGAACCATAGAATGAGAGAAGTCATTATTTTGTTGGTGAGTGACTTCAAGTTCCTTATTCTGGCTAACCCGAAGTATAGGTTTGCACCTATTACCCCATTCACTTTTGACTTGCTCGCTAATGGTAAGCACAGAATCCGACGGGTACCCCCTGGCTACAAACATTTTGATCAGTTTGTCCATTTCCAGCTTAACTGTGTCAAAGTCAGAGCACCATCTGACCTTTCACTATATTCCTTTTCACAAAGTGGGGGTGACAACTCCGGAACTCAAGACAGTCATTTGAGAAAGTGGGTTTTTGGTAACACTAGACTGAAAACACTTCTTATTTGAGTCCTTCCAAATACACACATCCAGGTAGTTAATCCTAGAGCTATCACTGTTACCAGTAAATGTAAAATAATCACAAAGATTGTTAAGAAAATCTAAGAAGTTGGTATGTTGGTCCCCTACTTTCCAAAGAATGAAAAGATCATCCAATAATCTTAAATACACCACCCAAGAGTCTTTAAATGGACTTTTAAAAATGAACTCACTTTCCCAATGGTACATGACTAAGTTTGCAAACAAAGGTGCACAACTATTGCCCACTGCTATACCATTTGTCTGGCGGAAAAACTCCCCACCAAAACTAAGAAAATTGTTCATCAAAATAATCTCCATTAACATCATAATAAAATTGGCCATGGTGTTCCCCAAATTAGTTTTCTCAACTAGTACCTCATGAAAATATTCCAAGCCTAACTCATGGGGTATAGAAGTGAATAAGTCCACAGGATCAACTGTGGAAAAGTTAACCTCCTCACTATAATGTTCTTCCTTTATCCGACCCAAAAAATCCCAAGAGTCTACTAACATATGGTCAATATGGGTTAAGGATTTCCTCACCACCTGGTCAACAAAACCCCTAATGAGTAGGAAATACTGTTTTGGCAGGAGATTAGAAGTCTGTATGGGGGATCATAAAATATGCCAATTGAAATCTGCTCCAGTCACCACTCTCTCACCCTTAGGTACAGTCATCACCACTTCATCCACTTCATCCAATTCACTCCAAAAGTTTCTTTCTCATCCATTGCACACCCAACTTGTGGAGCATATGCACTAACAACATTCATCATAACACCATCAGTTTCCAGCTTCATAAACCTCTCGCTATCCGACACTCTTTTCACCTCCAAAACACTCTTTGCATACTGTTCCTTCAGAATAACTCCTACGCCATTTCTCCTACCATCCACACTATGCTAAAACAATTTGAACCCACCTCCGATACACCTAGCCTTACTCCCCTTCCATCTGGTCTCTTGCACACATATATATCCACCTTCCTTCTGTCCATCATATCAGCTAGCTCTCTCCCTATACCAGTCATACTGCTAACATTCAAAGTTCCAACCCTCACTACCACAGTCCTAGCCTTTCTCCTCTCTTCCTGCCTTCGGCCATGCCTTCCGCCTCTTCTCCTCCTTCGGCCAACAGTAGCCCAATTTCCGGCAGCACCCTGTTGGCTAACAGTACTGGTGGTGGTCGTTGTTAACCCGGGCCTCACAATTTCTATATAGGTAAAATGGAAAGGAGGTTTCAGAGAAGAATTTATGAACACCTATATAGTATTAGGAAAAGGGATGACAATAATGCACTATTCCGGCATATTAACTTCAAGCCTGACCACTTTTTCCATTTTGGTATTTTGGAGGTGGTAGGTATGGACATTAGAGGGGGTGACTGGACCAACAAATTGGACAGGGCTGTAATGCGATGGCAAATTCATTTGAATGCCACTGTAGCCCCTGGTATTAATGACCACATTTGTATCAAGCCAGTGTTGAAACATAGGGCTACTAAGTTATAGTACTGGTGCTATTATATACCATACTTGTCAAACACTTTGTACTAGTTCAAAATTTTATTTATGTATTATGTATTGCTGTTTTAGAATGTTTTTTTAGGGTGTATTTTTTTAAAGTTTAATTAGTGTGTTAAGTGAGGGGGGCTGCTTATTTAAGGTGTGTCAATAATGTATTATACAGTCTGAAGAAGTCTTGGATGACAAAAGTGCTTGACTGACTGTGTTACTACTGAGTCTTTTATATTGTGGAATTAAATATTTTTATTTGATACTACCGAGTCTGGTTCTTGGCTACTTGGAGTGGTGATTCTGTTTTTTCTTGGTGCATTTTTTTCCACTCCGTACACCATTTTGTTGTTCTATGTATAAACATGGTTTACCTTTAAAATGTCTCACCACGCTTGTGCAACTGTTTACTTACATGACTTGAAATGTTGGAAACAGCAACGTTGAATGCTCAGAATTGCGAACCTGGTATGTAAAGAAAGTTGACACTCAGCTGACACTCAAGAAATGTCAACTTTGAGTGAAACTACCACTTTTCTGAGTTTCTGCTATGAATGTTTTGCAGGGGGGAAAGCCCCCCTGCACCCCTATGTGGGAGGCTGTTCCCCCAACATCCCCTGCTACTTATATATATTAACTCTGAGATCGCACTACAGTGAGGGAAAGGGTGCATTTCCCAATTCCCACTATAGTGCGAGCTCCACTCAAAATGCCGAATTCATAACAGCGAATACACACTAGCAATCGCCATTGTGAGTTCAGCATTTTTTCTTTCGCTAATACGTATTTTTGAAAAGATTTCACATATGTGCATTGCACAAGTCAGCCACAACATTTTAAAGGTAAACCATATAAACATATATAGATACAGATATAGAAATAGATATAGATATAGATATAGATATAGATATAGATATGCATAGATATATGAAGATGGTGAAAACAATCAAAACTCCCAAATGCCATCATCTGTTTTATTGACACACTTTGGTCGACAAAATAAATGGTTGACAGGTGTGTGAGATCAGTAGTCCCTGGGTTTGGGGAATATGCTCCTTCCCCAGGAATTAATGATTTTGGAGATAGTATATACAATTATCAAGGGGTGTGGGGGCACAACCACCCACATGGGTGTGCATGAGTGCAAAACAATGTTTTTGTATTTTTTTTTAATTTGTTTACATTGTCTGATGGTATTTCTCAACAAATGCATAGAGACATGTTGATGTTTGGATTGTCAAACTTTTGTTTTCGACATTAGCTATGTTGCCATTTGGGTATTTTAATGTATTTATGAAGCACTCCTCCATGACTTGATGAAAAAGAATGGCAGTGGCACACAAAACAAATCTTAAAAACATGGCAACCAGAAATCAGTGAACAGGCTCCAAAGCAAGTAAAACCACAGGGACTCATTGTGGAAACATACAGCTGATGTACTATGTTCAATGTAGCTGCATTTTGGAGATAACAGAGTATTTTGTTAGTCTGAAACTTATGTAACCTCAGAGTTAGTGTACTTAGCATTTTGTGGTCTAGAAGATACAGGAGTTTTGCAATAACTGCTACAAAATGTTTGTTTTATGTATTTGTTTTAGTCAACATTTTAATAGCCTCCATTTTACTTTTCCAGTATGGTGGAGCATGATGCAAAATGTGCTTAGTACAGTTACACAAATCCACTATAAATACTGCTCAGTTTTACAAATGCAAACATAGGCTCCTGAGATTAGAGGGAAGCATCTTTTTTGGCTTGGACTCATGCATAGCAAAATCAGTTGAATTCTTCTGCATGTCCTTTTAGGTAGAGTAAGCACATCAGGTAATTTACAAGAACATGGACCACTCCTAGTTCATAATCATATTTGTCAGGATAGAGAGATAGAGGGATCTCAGAGCCCTCAATACATCCAGGATCTTGGCTCTGGAAATAATACTGTCACCCTATTCTTATCCATCCTGGTGAGAATAGTGTCTGCATGTCTGACAATAGTGGCATCTCTTACTAAAATGTCATTGTAGGATAATGTAGCCACAGTGGGCTTTATGGTCTTAGAGTCTGCTCTTACAGGTACTGGTGAAGATGGTGGTGTTACTGTGTGAACTAATGACTATGGTGTCTTAGCCTGGGTGGTTTAGGTAATATTCTTTTAATAAACACAGGAGAGACTGGCAGTGGAGTGCTCTTTCTTGTAGATGAACACGTGTTGTGCTTACTGAATGGGTTTTGAGATGACAAGGTAACCTGCAAATTTAGTAAATATTTACGCCTCTCACATACTGAATCATCATTAAGTAGTAATAAAGGGTTTTCAGTAAACATGAGGTCATTGCTATGGTGTCTCAAAATACATAGTGATATCAGGCTGGCCACAGAAGGGGCATAAGCTGACCTAGATTCCATAACGACCAGTGCAGATAAAGGGATATTAGAAAACAGAACAGTTTAGTAACCTACTCTTGACATTTGAGAGACGGGTATAATGGATTGGATAGAAAATGGTGATAATATGGAATGTGCCTAAAGGGTTCAAGAGTGTGAGATGCGAGTTTAGATACAATAGCTGGTAAACTCTGGGCAGAGAAAGTAATTGTAGTACTACGTACCCGTGCAAAAACAGTAATATGTAGCAAAAGTAAAGTAATGCGTAACAAGCTGTAAATTTAAATCATATACTCTAACCCAATAGTCACAAGTGCAGTAACTGAGATCAACAGCTTCAATTTCCATAATGGTAGAACAATCAGTACAAGTAACATTAGAAAAACAGCAATAATCAAAAGTCGAATCAAGTGCAACCACTGCTTAAACAATAGGTGGGTTTGGTTTCTGCCTAAATAGTATCAGCAATAGGCAACAGAGAGCCCAATAGTCTAAATGAATAGTCCTTGGTGCACTAACTGTAGAGAAAAATTGTTTCAATGCAGTAACAGTAAAACTATCAGTATGAACAGCAAAAGTACTCCAGTTAGTGTAATCCAATAGTCTCTAGTCAGTACTGTAGAGCAGTAGCTTTAAAAGCCATAACAGTAGAGCAATTAGTAAAAATTAGCAACAACTTGTGATGCAACAATACCAATGAGCAAAAAGTGCATTCAATAACTGTAATAAGTTAATTTGGTTTCTGTCTAACTAGTATCAATAATTGGCAACAGTACAAAATTATGTGCAATAGTTAGCAAGAGTGCAGTATTGCCTTCGATATTGCTAGCAATGAACAACACAATACAACAGCAACAAGGCACAACAGTCAGTTTTACATAAGCAATAATGCCTGCCTGATAAGAGTGGACATTATCAAGGAATTAACTCATGCTCAGGTGTGTGCCCTGGGCAGGCATTAATTCCCTAGTAATATCCACTCTGGAGGGCATTGATGTGCTTAGAAGAAGGGCTAGATGTTAGCTTGTGTTGTATTTTTATTACTATATACTTTTTCATACTTTTAATGTAAAGTAGTTGTCCTGCCAAATGTTTCAAACTTGCTGCAGCATAAGTAATTGTTGTTGGAGGAAGCATTTTACATCCAAAACATAAGTTATATAAGTACTTAATGTCTAAACACACACACACACGCACACACACACACACACACACACACACACACACACACACACACACACACACACACACACACACACACACACACACACACACACACTTCTGTCTCTACTCCATCGTACATGCACACACACACACACACACACACACACACACACACACACACACACACACACACACACACACACACGCACACACAGCACTTACAGATACTTTGCTGACTTGACCACGCCTCAGATGTTTCAATGTGAATATATGAATGAAAAAAAATCATACAGTGCAAGACAATAGCAACCCCCCATGTCTCTTTACTGAACATTATTTCCCAGAACATCCCTAATTTTGCCACATACTCTTGCTCTGTACCTCATAGATTATTTGATTTGCTGGTAAATCACTAAGGATTACAATCAGTCAATAGTGACAGGCATTACAGTTTCTTACTTCTCATTATTTAGACTGATGGACTGCCTGTGGTAGTCATAAGAAGTTAAGTGGTATGCACTGTCTTTGTCAGTCTGTCTGTCTCTATCTTTGTCTCTTTTCCCCTCTCTCACAAATAGACAAACAATGCACATGCATTATATTTATGTTTTTTAATTTTGCACTCACTAAATTGAGTAGTCGGATTCAGTGAGTGTAAAAAAATGGTGTCCATTTACTTTTTTCTATTCAAGCTCCACTGCAGCTTAATATGCTGCCACGAAGGGTCAGACTTGTTTTTTGTCACTCTTTATCTATACTTTAACATCCTGTTGGAGAATGCTCATTCTACCATCAGGGTGTCGATGTTAGGGTTACCACCTGTCCCACTTTGCGAGGGACAGTGCATCTTTGGGCAGTTGTGTCCTGACAAAAAATTGTAAACATGGCAAATGTTCTGAGATTTTAGGACAAAATTATTTCCTATATTTTATGTAATAGTTGCATAAAACAGTTATTCTGTATCTGAAATATCTAAATGTTATAAGAAACAGAATAAGCAACTAAAATGCTACAAGAATAAGCTTTTATTTAGGTAAAAAAGTTAAGTTCTATCCTTTGTACTGGCCGTGGGTATGTGTCAGCCTGTAAAATCTGATGTTTGTTCCAAAAATGTCCCATTTTAGCCATTTGAAAAGGTGACAACCCTAGGATGTGTAGTTAGCCTATTCTCTAATTAGATATAATAACACAGCAATCATCACAGCAACAGTGCTAATTTCAATAAAGCAAACAGATCTAGTGAAGTTAGTAAGTTATTAAGTCAATAAGCAGAAAAATTTAGCCATACAAAATAAGGCAACAGGAATAAATGCTATGGAGTTAGCTTATTCAAGTTCAAACACTCAAATGACTAATGACATACTATTTTCATGTTATATAACAAGTAACAGAACAAAAATATGGGTCTATATTATAACGTCGAAGTTCATAAACATCGATTGTTATAATATCGAACCCTAAACACCGAAATCCGCAAACATCGAACAGTCAGAATAGCGATTTTTTTCCCAGGAAAAAAAAATCGCTATTCCGAGAAACATACACAAAACACAAACACACACAAAAAACAGCAATCCACACACATACACTTAAAATTCTACACCTAAACCTAAACTAAACTTTACATACACTACTAGCTATCCACTTACCTTAACCCAACCCTAACCCTAAGGTCAATCACTATCGCACACTCACCTCACCCACACCCTAACCCTAACTCACTTTACCCACCCCCTAACCCTAACCTACACACAACCGCACACTTACTTAACCCGCGCCCTAACCCTAACTCACCTAACCCACCCCTAACCTACACACAATCGCACACTTACCTGACCCACGCCCTAACCCTAACGTCCACA
The DNA here is from genome assembly GCF_019279795.1 of Protopterus annectens. Lineage (NCBI taxonomy): Eukaryota > Metazoa > Chordata > Ceratodontiformes > Protopteridae > Protopterus > Protopterus annectens. The sequence continues at coordinate 498,054,518 of NC_056737.1, forward strand.
CAACCGCACACTTACCTGACCTGCTCCCTAACCCTAACTCACCTAACCCACCCCCTAACCCTAACCTACACACAATCACACATTTTACCTGAACACGACCCGTAACATTCCAACATATCAAATGCTGAAAACAGCAAAGCCACAGCATGGCCCACTGAATTCTTTCCGTGGGAAAGAATTCGGTGTCCTGCACCTTCATTGTTTTCAGCGTTCGACAAAGCTGGTTCGATATTATAACATTCGAACTTTATAAAATTCGATGTTATAATATAGACCCCAAAAATATATGGTATACTTTATTTAGGTACAACCAGTCAAATAAACAGCATATGATAATTTTAGAGAATCTGTAGTGCAGGCTTATTTGAGGAATTAATAAGGCTCCTCTCCCTCCAATAACTGGAAGCTAACAATGTAGATAGATTGCTGTCTGTACAGATTATTATTTCTGGCAAAATTAGAACAATGAATATTTAATCCAAAATTTATAGATAACTGAAATATCTGTTGAAAAGAATTCCACATCTATAGCATATGATGGGTTGGGAGGGTGGCCTAATGGTTAATCTATGAACCTATGTTTGGTAAATCTTTCTTCTCACATATGATAACTATCGTCACGAGATTAGCCAATGAGTTGGCCACACATTTTATATAAAATACACTAAGCTGCCATGGCAACATTAAAGGAATGAGGTTGCCACATAGTAGGTTAAGTGAATACTCCACTGTGACTTTTACAAGGTCTGAGCATAAGTACAGTGTCTACCCACAAACCCCCCCTCAACGTATATCTTTTCACATCTGTTTAAAGTAAAGCCCCTCATGATTAATTGACATGTCATACACTGCTCATTGATTTCTGCATCTTCCTTCTCTACATCTTCGCACATCTGTTAGAAGGAGAGTCCATGATAAATTACATTTGATAGATTACTTATTATTTTTTTTATTCCTTCCTTCTTAAGAAGACAGCATGGCACCTCACAGTTCCTCTGAGGAACCAATAAGAATTCTGCCCCCTTTCTGGAAAATGACATGAATTAAAGGTCAAGGATGCATAAGAAGGGAATTCCTTGCCATCACTACCAAAAGGATGCTTGAAAGGAAAATGAAAAAGATACCTAGGAATCTCTTCCTCCACAAAGCCATGCAGTAGGAATCTCTTCCTCCACAAAGCCATGCACACAAAAGACAATGCACATCTTTCTGAAGAATGGGTGGAAAGTTTAGATTCAGTGTAGCTTTCCTTCAGAATCAGCAACCATAAATCTCTAGGAAATCCATATATCTGAAATCCAATTAACTACCTCAGAAGGATATCAGGAAATAATGTTAAATTTCTCACTAAACAGGGAAAGGCTAATTTGTGAGCAAAACCAGTTGCCTGCTTTATTCAGGCAGAAAACCAAATATACTTTTAATCAGAAGCATCTCTCTTCCCTTCTACATTAGAAGGTAGAGAGTTATCACCTCTACTACACTTCAGGTTGAGAGGAAAGCCTCATACAGGCAAGCAGCTGAAACAGCTGTCTAAATCTAGCAGGGGAACTAATAATATTTTCAGCCCAGAATCATGAGGCTGGTTGCTGCTTCCACTATATGGCTACTGACACATATTTTTGATATCTCTACAAATCTGAAAAGAAAGCAAAGAGCTTGGTCATTCCTAAACCTTGAACCTTCCATTGGAGTAACACAATATCACTTTTGCTCAACATTATTGCCATACTCTTCAGTGTAATGAAAATTGTGATATATGTTCAACTGTTAAGGCATATCGATAAGTAGGATAACCTTACTCAAGCAGAGTTCAGTGACCCTTACCTTCATTACAGATATGTTTGTCAATAACAAAGACCATGGAAAAAATAGAAAATGTGGATGTTTTAAAGTTTCTGACTTGAACTCTCATCTGATGTTGCTGGTTGGGTATATATAGTTTTCCTTGTGAACTACTAATCTGACCTGAAAACTAGTTAGATAAATTTACTTTTTTCCTTTAGATGCAATGAGAAATAATTTCCTAATTTCCTTTAAAGCTTTCCTAAAATTTACAAAAGTACTTCAAATGTTCTCGATGTCTCTCTGCTTGACCTTACATGCTTTTTTAATAGTTATTTTCTATTTGGCAATGTTAATTTCAACACTAGCCTACATAGATGGCATTCTGGTTTTAAAGAAAAGCAACTAATTTATCACTCATTACTAAGCAACACACAAAAAATATAATGCATAGCACTGAATATAAAATTAGTTTTGTCAAAGTGAAATGGTAATTTATTTATTTATTTTTATTTATTTTACATTTGTTGACCGGGATAGTCCAGCTGGATACATATCCGTTTTCAGTGGAGGCCCGGGGAGAAAAGCTCCAAAGAACAGAGGTACAAGATCACATATTACAAACAATACAATGGAAATTAGACATTTAGTATAATACGTTGAGTACTCTTCTGATATTGGAAAAGCTCCAAAGAATAGTGGTACAAGAGCAAATATTCCAAGCAATACACCAGAAATTAGACATTAATTATCTAAAATAGAAGCTCATCTACAAGTTAATATCAGACGTTAACAGTTACCATATGAAACAGTACCAAACACCTAGAAACAAATTTTCCCTATAGAATGGTCCATAAAACTGTACACCCTGTAAAGCAATCAAAGGACTGGACAGCATGGATAAGCAATTTACTAATTCCTCTGTAGCCAATTTGGCGGATATGGGTATCTTGAGACAATTTCTCAGGTTTACTAACAACCCTTTATCCTTAAAGAAACAGGCACAGTATGCAAGAGATGTACTTAGACAATGGCTCTGGAGGCTAAACTCTTGCCTACATGCCTACAGGTGCAGACTATTCTTGCCAAAGCAATGTGATCTGCTAACCATGTCCTCCCAAGCTGACAAATATTGCATCCCCATAGAATGACACCAGAAAGACAGCAAAGTGTTAAATCTCCATCATCCTCTGCTCATATTGTGGCATCATCCTTGGTGATGGTAACATGCTGCTCAACACTAGGCTCATACAAGCCGGAAATACATAATGTCTCTCTTTATATATTCCAGGGAGGTACATTTCAGGTTATTTACACCTACACAGACTATGATGGGATCATACTGGTACCTGTGGTGTAATGACTTGAGTGCATGCATGATTTGGCAGATCCTGGCTCCAAATAAGCAACTAACGGTTATCTTTTCCTTGTTCAGTTTGGATAGACCAGCATCAGGATGTCTTTCAATGAATCTCTTATGATTGGAGTTCTGCGAAGTATGTTTGCTTACCTTAGGGGTTAGCGTTTGGGGCTCCATTGAGTATGACTGTACGTTAGGTGTTAGGTGCTGTTTTCTCTGTGTGTCTTTAAGCTTGTTGGGCATAGCTTTGCCAACAGGCAGTCTAGGCATTTTTTGTTGCGTAGGAAGTTTGTTTTTAAGTGCCTCTGCATATGCTAGTCAATATGTGAGTGTGTGTGTGTGAGTGTGTGAGTGTGTGAGTGTGTGTGTGGGTGTGTGTGTGAGTGTGTGAGTGTGTGAGTGTGTGCGCTATGTAAAGTGGGTGTTGTGTGTGTGTGGTTTTGACAACCTGATGTGCACCTGTCCCTTCTAGGCTTTTGCATACAAGCTAAACTTTATCAAATCTCATAGTGACATTTTAAGAAAATGCCAAATTGACAAATCTACCAACATAGCAAAATCAACTCAATTGAACTTCAAAGTGGGGTCTATATTACATGATTGAATGTTTAGTTAATGGAATAACTAAACGGTGATCACTAAATATCGAAGACTCAAAACCGCGAACAGCAGTTTCCACTCAGGGAAACAAGTCATTTGGCCATTACATGGATTTCCCCCTTTCTTCAATGTGGAGCAATCTCAGAGAGCTAAAGGTGGAGGTGTTTCAATATACATCATTAACAAGCATACCTTTAGGGTGGTCAAACAGGATAATGTGCTGTTTTTCCTCCATGTGCAGATTATCACAGACAAAATCCTGTATGATATCCTAGCCAGCTAGAAGTCATCCTCTATGCCCCAAAAATATACAATGCATACCTGGACCTACTGCAGACACTTACCATCCAATCTAACACCCTACTCATTGAATACTTTAATTGCTCTTCTATAGACTCAGAATCCTACATGGCCTCAAATCTACAGGCACAGAGATTCCTGAACTTTGTAAATACAAACATCCTTGATGAAATAGTGAATACACTCACTAGAGGCTCCAGTATACTGGACCTCATACACAAATATGAAGAATACAACCTCCACCACCCCCCCCCACCATGCTTCGTCCTCCCAGGTAAGGTCCAACCATAAAGATGTCTCCCTCAAAATCAAAGTCACTTCTGTGACCCCAGTGAAACCAGTAACAGTTGGGAACTATTCCAAGGCAAACTTACATTTTATTAAGTGATGGTTTCTCAAAACTCAGTGCCTTTCCAAGCCATGAGAACACAACAGCCTATACAGAACTGCTCTCAGAAACTATGTACAACCATGTCAATGGCTGCATTGAGGCTTCCATACCTACCATAAGTAAACCAAGCTCTAGCTTGAGAAAAAAATACTCTGGTGGCATCCCAAATTAAACAGGATATACAACAAAAGGAAAAAATATGATGGTAAAAATCAGGAAGGGTAACTTCCATAATGATAAAAACTTTTTCATAAAACTAAACAAGCAACTAAGAGGACTAATTAAATCAAGCAAAGCCATCTTTAAGGGTAAGATAGCCTCCCAGGTGAAAAATAACTATAAGGCCTTCTACAGCTATGTCAGAAACCTCAAAGGCAGTACACAGCAATTTGCTAAACTGGTGGTGAATGGTGCCACATTCACTGAATCTGGTAATGTACCAAACCTTTTAGCAGACAAATTCAGTTCCAACTTTCCTCTCCTTCCCTCACCCCTCAACAAGATCATCAAACATAACAACCCCAACTATAACTAGGGGGCAAGTACTAGTTGAACTCGCTAAAGCCAAGAACACAGCCTCAATGGGCCCCAATAACATGCTGGGATGCCTTCTGAACAGTCTAAAATATGACTTATCAGGATCCCTAGAGTCACTGTTTACCTATAGTCTTAAAACAGGCTTTGTGCTACATGAATGGAGGACTGTAATGGTCATCCCCCTTCATAAGGGAGGACCTTCAACAGATTTTGGAAACTACAGACCCATTAGTCTGACCAGTCTTATTTGCAAGGCCATGGTAAGAATTATCATAGAAGTTTTCGACAAGGACATAGGAGACCTGCAAAAACTGGATACATCCCAGATTGACTTTGCCAAAGGAAAGTTGTGCTTACTGAATCCGGTGGAGTTTTGAAAAGGTCACCAAGGCAATCTATGAAGGGAAAGCAGTGCACCTGCTTACCTAGATCTGGCTGTAGCATCTGATACAAAATCCCACTTGGGCAGGCATTGTCAACAAAGTTACAGAACTAAGCATAAACCCCTTTATAACATGCTGGATAGCTAGCTGGTGCATGGATAGGACCCGAGAGGTTAGGATAAGTGAGGCCACCTCCACAAAGAGGTTGGTCACTGGTGGAGTCCCTCAGGTGTCTGTGCTTGGCCCGCTCATCTTTGGCATCTACTTCTTGGATGTCAAAGCTAATGTCAAAGGGACTGTTAACAGTATATTTCCTTTTATAGAGGATATGTGAATGATCTCTTTTTTGTTACTGATGGAACACCATGTAATATTGAAAAGTTTGCTAGTGAATTAAACAGTACTATTTTATTTTTTTTTGTTTTGGTACATAGTGGTACCAGTGTTCCATTTTTGGATATCTTCTTGACGTATAGTAGTGATAAACTTGGTAGTAAAATTCATCAAAAAGATTGTTTTACAAGCAATTATTTACACTGTTTTAGTGCATATCCATCTTTTATTAAAAACAATATACCACGAGGACAGATAATCAGGGCATCGAGGCTCACTACTGATGACCAAGTGTTTCATGAAGCATTAGCTGATTTAATCAAGATGTTTTGTGAAAGAGGTTATAATAAAGCAAAATTGGATGTTATGGCAGAAGAAGTTAAGAGAAAAAGGAAGGATTTGTTTCCTCCTATATTGTTAGCAGGCAGTCCTGATAACATCTGTAAGATAAAAAAATGATAGCAACTACAATAGTGCATTTGTCTTTCAAATGAACATAGAAAGTTTAGGAATTAGAACTATTATTTCTGAAAATTGGAAAATTTTAAAGGGTAATGCTAAACTAGTAAAGATAGTTAATGGTGGTCCCACTTTTGTTCGTAAGAAAACTAAGACCATCAAACATTTTTTTAGAAAATGAGAATGCCAAAGTGTTTGGTTTAAGGACAGATAAGTCCAAAGGTATGTTTAAATGCAGATGTTGCAACATATGTAAATATATATATTAGAAGGACACAACATCGATTTACCATCTTTTGATAGCTCAATTAAGATTTTGGATTATGTTAACTATAATACCTCTCGAGTTGTCTGTATCTCCCTGTGTTCACTATGTAATGCCTTTTATGTTGGCATGACAATGGGTAGGCTTGTTAAACATATTAAAGAGCATTGGCATTCTATTTAGAACAAAGATGAAAAAAATGCCTTGTATAGACATACTTTGTTCTGTACTTCTTTTAGAAAAAAATTACTTTTACTGTTTTAGAATATGTACATTTAGATTATAGGGATGGAAATTATAAGATTTTTTTTTTTTAGTAATGCATGAAAATTTGTGGCAAATTAAACTGCAGGGTGATAAATTTCCTGGTCTAAATGAAGCCATCGGTATTAAATGTTTTTACATAATCCTAATTATATTAGATAATTGTTAGATTGTTTATTTTTAATTCTTTGATTGTTTGGAGTTGTTTATTGGATAATATGTATTAGGGTACCAGTCAGTGTGTATGGTTTTATTCTGATGAAGTCCCTTGTGGTTGAAAGCACTTAATCTGGTTAAATAAAAAAAAGTTCTAATTATTTTGTTGGTGCTTTGCCTTGGATGAATATTTTGTTCGCTTGATCTATTTTTTCATCCTACCTTGTTCTTTAGTTTTCTAATGTCAAAGGCCTCTAATCAACCAAGTTCACAGATGATTGCAAACAGGGAGCAGTCATTGAATCCCCCAAGATGAGACCACCCTTCAGAAAGGTCTAACACAGACAAATGTTTTGTACCAAAGCCATGACTTAAAACTCGGTGCCAAGAAATGTATTATAGTACCTTTAGGGAAGTCAGCCATCCCAGGTAACTAGTCATCAGTAAACTCATACAAGTTGATTCACCAGTCAGGGATCAGGGTACTCATACAGACAGTATCCTAGCCTTTGACCAACATGTGACCAAAGTAGTAAGAAAATACTTCTTTGTTGCTCAACTTACAAGTAAAGGCATGGCACCTAAGTCCAGAGTGGTCATCGTACCACTGTACTTGGCAATCAAAAGACCCATCATACAGTATAATTCCCCCTTCAGTATGTACCTGACCAGACACATGCAACTACTGAATTATCCACAAAAGTTCCTTTCAGAAAGAATATGGAGAGTAAACACTATGTCCTGCACTGATCATCTCAAAGCCCTGTCTCTTTACTCGGTATCATGCAGACGTCTGAGAGGGAATCTTTACCTGGTGTACAAGGCACCCTGGACCCTGTTTTGATGAACCTTTTGCACATCTGCAAAACAAACATAATTAGAACTACTAGATCAAAACACCTAAATTTTGCATGAGAAATAAATAGGGCATGTTGGAGAAACAGATATGTTTCTCAGAGAATTCCCATTCTCTGGAACAGGTTCACCATCCATGTGAAGCAGAGTTCCTCCCAAACCCTATTTAAGCACAACTTGGACCAATGGATGAGTAATTAGAAATTCACACTTGGTCTTCGTTCAATGTCTGTGATGGACAGAGAAAGTCAATAAATCATCGCCTACATAAATCAAATGTGTGGGTTACATCTGGTTGGAAGGCTAGGCCTATAAGGGAACTAGTTGTTGTTAGCTAGTATACACTAAATATCCATACCAGATACTTCCAGACCAAGCTGAGGAAACATCAAGTACCTGGGCATCAATAAGTGCAAAATGTCCCATACATATATATATATATATATATATATATATATATATATATCAAAACATTGAAGTACACAAATGTCGAATACATTTTGCAGGAGAAGGAGGCACCCCCACACAACACACACTGCTAATCATACATACCAACTCTGAGATTACTCTACATTGGAGAAGGGGTAAAGTCTCTACTCCCCAATGTTCACAGTCCCACACAGACTTAACTCTGGCAGAAGTAATAAAATGAGTTTTGGTCATGTCTGCCAGCATAAAAAACACCTGACATTATGAACATTTAACTGTATGAATGATTTCCATATGTATATGTATATGTATAGATGTGTATCTATGAATATATAGATAATATATATAAGCAATATGTATATATATATATATATATATATATATATATATATATATATATATATATATACTGTATAAATGTGTGTGTGTGTGTGTGGATATATATATATATATATATAGATATATATATATATATATATATATATATATATATATATATATATATATATATATATATATATATATATATATATATATATATATATATACATATATATATATATAGAGAGAGAGAGGGAGAAATGTGTGTATGTATACTGGCAAAAAAAACAAAAGTCAAGTTTATAAACCACTTTGATCATCTTTAGGACATGATTTTTTTTCTACTTCCGTATTTCTGGAAAAGGTGGCATACAGGCTTATCTGCTAGTGGATTCAGAACCTCCCCTCCTTCAGTGGGTGAAGCTCTCCATTTCTGATATTTCACTTCATTCTCCGGTGCTATGAGCAAGAACCAATTAGAGGTAGGCCCATTAAAGAGTTGCCATGCGGAATCCTTATTATGACAGAATTTTGGGCTCCAAATGTCCTTGGGGTGGTTGTCAGTATAATCTGGATATCAGTTTTATGCCATGTCACAGCTGCAACCTTCCCATACTGAATAGACTTTTTGATCCTATACACATGAATAGCATCAGAGTTATCCAGTCTAGCCTTACTGGGTGGGTTTAGTCTTTTGAAAAACAGAATCCAAATGCTCTTGCTACGAACGGTTGGGGAAGTCCATACAGAGCATTTGCTTTTGCAAAAAGAAAGGGCATTGACAGCAGACTCAGACTAAACTGTCTTACCTTTCCATTTACTATCCCAAATTACAGGATAGCTTAAGTAAGCTTGAAAAGAGTTCCTGTAGCACAGAGCTCTCACCTCTGCAAACTGTTTCTATTGCTCCATGATTCCTGTAGAGAAGTCCTGCACTACTTGCACCATGATTCCCTCAGTGAAGTCCTGCACTACTTGCACCATGATTCCCACAGTGAAGTCCTGATTTATGCAGAGAAGTCCTGCACTACTTGCACCATGATTCCCGCAGTGAAGTCCTACAATACTTGCACCATGATTTATGCAGAGAAGTCCTGCACTACTTGCACCATGATTCCCTCAGTGAAGTCCTACAATACTTGCACCATGATTTATGTAGAGAAGTCCTGCACTACTTACACTATGATTCCAGTAGTGAAGTCCTGCAATACTTGCACCATGATTTATGCAGAGAAGTCCTGCACTACTCACACTGCATGGGCTCTGAGTAAGGTCATCATCTGTCCCCTGTAGCTTTTCATGTGCTGTTTATCTGCAAAGAACTGCAACTTAAAATAATAATCAGTCTAGGTAGGCCATCTTCTCTTGTGTTTTTAGGGAATGTTGTGCTGTTTTTATAGCAATCTCTTGCACAAGCTTAAAGACTCTTGGAAATTTTCTTTCTAAACTTTAATGGACATCCTGTTGCTTCCATACCTGAAAGACAGACATTATAGTGGCAGCTTCTGTTTTCAATATCAACTAACTTAAACTTGCAGGGCCTGAGTGGTATGGTCCTTGGAAATGAATCACGCCTTTAAGTCCTCTATGGCCATTGCATGCACAGATGAAGTCGAGTGGAGGAAATCAGTCTTCTTTGCTAATGCAGAATTTGCCTGTGAATGCTTTGTCACCATTGACTCATTCGCCTTAGTGTGTGCTAGCACTTGTGGGAGGAGGTTGGTTTCTTTAATTTCTCCAAATCTTTTGGGTTTCTAATGCTAAGACAGGAATGGACTCCATTCCTAAGTCAAAGTATGGTTAAAGTTCATGAAATTAGTATTGTTTTAATCTTTGATGCCAGCCAGAAGTGGTCCTTGCAGCACCCACAATGTGCCCAGTAATGACTCCTGCAATTTGTATGGAGTTACATGTATTGGTAATGTATCTAAATACCATTGTAGATTCTTTTTTATAAGACCTGTTGCTCCAACTACTATTGGAACTGTCTGGGTATCTTTGTTCCACATTGCTCTCATTTCTGTCTGCAAATCATGATATTTTATGACTTTGTGTTTCTCTGTATGCAAGACACTGTAGTTACTGGGTGTAGTGATTTCAATGATCAATGTTACTTTTGTCTTCTTTTCATGGACCACTATATCTGGTTTTCTTGCATCTATCTTTTGAACTGCTGGTAATGTGCGATCCTATGTGATATAAACTTCATTATGTTTTATGATGCTTTGTGGCTCATATTTCCAGTGTTTTTCAGCTAATTCAGTATTATCATGTTTACACAATGCCCAGTGCAACAGTCTTGCCACATTATTATGCCTTTCAGAATACAGTCCTTCTGCCATTATATGTCACAACCAGCAACAAGTTGTGCAACTGCTTCCAATTCTGTTTTACAAAACCTACATTTGTCTGTTTCTCCCACATGGGCAATGGAGTTTTCAAACCAACATGTATGTAGTTCACTATCTTGGGCGCCAATATTAACCTGTCATCCTTTGGTTTCAATTTGCCTCTCCTTAACCATTCCTGTGTTCAGTCCTGATCAATATGAGGTTGTTCTAGGAGTTTTCTATACTTGCAACTATATGTATACATTTTCCACATTTCTTGCCTTCTCATCTAATCCTTCAGCTTACATTCTTGCTTTTGTTTTTTAGAACAGTGAGTTGCTGCCTGATTTTGATCTACTTCTGGTTTGATTTCCATTCCTGCTTGATGCCGATATGCTTCTGCCAGACTAAGAAGGGAAGTCATCTTAGATTTATACTCCTCATGTTTCAAAACTTTCACTATGTTTGGGTCTTGTGAGGTCAACAGATATGTGTGGAGACCCACAATTGCAGATCTATACATGTAATCAATTTCAAGGTGCCCATCCCTCCTTCAGAATGGGGAATATATAATCTTGATATGCACTGATTTTTATGAATCATTTGATGAGCATGAAGCATCCTTCTTGTTTTCCTGTCTAATCTAGCCAACACCTTTTGTGACCAGTCAGTCACTCCAAAACTGTAAATTAGGAGAGGAAGAACAAACTGGTTTATAGCTTGAACTTTGTTCCTAGATGTCAATGCTGTTTTCAGGATTAATTTAAGTAGCCTGGTCTGCAAGGCCATTGAACGTATCATCGTGGAACTCATAAACAAAGACATTGGTAACCTCCAAACTCTGGACCCCACCGAGTTCAGGTCTGTGAAAGGCAGATCATGCCTTCTGAACCTGATTGACTTCTTTGAGGCAGTCACTAAAGCTGTAGACGAGGGTAAGGTGGTTCACACAGCCTAGCTTCACCTCGCCAAGGCTTTTGACACCGTCCCCCATTCTGGAATTATAGCTAAACTCACTAAACTAGGTATAAATCCCTATGTCACAAGATGGGTTGCCAACTGGCTCACTGACAGAACCCACACTGTAAAAGCTGCAGACTCCAAATCTGACTTCAAACCAGTGTTAAGTGGAGTACCACAGGGTTCAGTCCTGGGACCTCTCCTGTTTGGTATCTACTTCTCTGAAGTACAGGCTAACAAAGAAGGCCTCTGGCTAACAAAGTTCACAGATAACTGCAAACTAGGAGCCATAGTCGAGTCCCCAAATGATGTGGACATCCTACAAAAGGGCCTCACTGAGACAGATGCCTGGTGTCAGAGGCATGGCCTCAAGCTCAGTGCCAAAAAGTGCATTGTCATCCCCTTTGGTAAAAACTCTGTACCCATGAACTACCACATAAACAGCAGTCTACTTAATGCCGAATGTGTGATAAGAGACCTTGAGACCCAGGTAGACAGTAGTCTTTCCTTTGATAATCACATCGCCACAGTAGTCAGGAAATCCTTCTATGTGGCACACCTCATCACAAAAGGGTTCTCATCCAGGAAAAAAGAGGTCATTGTTCCCCTCTACTCGGCACTCATTAGACCCATTATAGAGTACAATGCCCCTTTTAGAATGTACCTCACAAGACATCTGCAGTAGCTGGAAAGGCCACAGACGTACCTCACAAAGAGGATTACTGGCCTCAAACAGATGTCCTACACCGACCGTCTCAAAAAACTCCATCTTTACTCTGTAGCATATCACCTACTATGAGGAGATCTCTGCCTAACATATAAAGCTATGTTAAACACAGAGCTGTTGGACATGCTACACCTAAGGAAATCCCAATCCCTCCAAGCTACATGCTCTAGGAACCTAAACCTTGTCACCAAAATAAACAGGACATGCTGGAGAGATAGATTCCTGTCCCAGAGAATTCCTATGCTCTGGAACAAGCTACCCATCTATGTCAAGCAAAGTTCCTCATTAGCGTTCTTCAAGAAAAATCTTCATGAGTGGGTGGAAAATAGGAAATACACCCTGGGGATCACTTCTGTGGCACTGCTTAACAGGGGCACAGGAAATTAACCTTCTTGGGTGGCATAAGCCAGGGAACCTTGTTGGCTAGGCTTACTTAGGCCCTTGGGATGATAGCCTAGTACCTACCTCTCTACCTATGAACCTATGACCTATTCTATAATATTCCTTACAGAGTTTTATTCACATTTGTTCATGTTTTATTGTTGATCCTTCATCAGTTTCCAAATATTTATATACTCCCTCTTGCTCAAGTTCTTTTATATCACATTCTTGTCCCAAACTGAGGTTTTCTTGGTGCTGTAGCTTTCCTGCTTTAAATGTTGCTTTTGCACATTTGTCACAACCAAATGACATTCTTATATCATCTGAAAAAGTTTTGACTAGTTGCACTTGTGCTTTCAGTACCTCATCTGATGAGCTATACAGTTTTAAATCATCTACAAAGAGAAGATGAGAAGTCTTTACACTTTGTTGCTTTCTGGGAGCCAAATTATAGCCATAACCTAATCTGTTAAGCAGACAGCTTAATGGGTTAAGGACAAGACAAAAGAGAAACAGTGACAGAGAGTCACCCTGGAATATATCCCTTATAATAATTTGTCCTTTATCATGGCTTAACTGCAAAGTGGTTTGCCACTGTTTCATGATCTCTGTGATGTAATTTATCAGTGTAAGGCATGTCATATACATTTTAAGCACTCTTTTATCCATGAATGTGAGATACTGTCAAATGCTTTTTGTTATCTATCCATGCCATACTTAGATTCTTCCCCTTTTTACAGTTCTCCACTATGACTTATTTAACAACAAATGATCTTTTGTTCCATATGACATTTATTTTATTACCCTTTTGTTCTATTGGCATAACTGAGTTTTCTTCTAAATGATTATAAACTGTCAGCATCAATTCCACTGTATAGTTTATATGTCGTCAGAAGGCAAGTTATTGGTCTATAGTTTTTAGGGTAGCTTGCAGGTTCACTCTTAAGTAGGAGTATTGTTTTTCCTGTTGTTAGCCAGGCTGGTATCTGCTCAGGGTGTGCATATAAATAGTTCTTACTCATGGCTAAATCTTCATGCAGAGATGTTAATACTTTTAACCAGACATTAGGTACTGCATCTGGGTCTGGGGTTTTCCAGTTAGAGGCTTTTCTTAACATTGTTTCAGTCACTCTGGCCGTTACTTCATCCCATTTCATATCCTGTACATCTGCACTTCTTATTCTTTCTTTTACTTCTTCTGTCCATTTAGCATCTTTGTTATGTTCCACAGGATCTTCATAAATATTTCTCCAAAATGTATGTATTTCTTCTTTTTTGGGTGGTCTTTCAGTTCCTTTTACCTTGTTTCCCAATTCTATATAAAACTTTTTCGGTCATCAATAAATTGCTTATTTTGTACTTTTCCTTTATATTTATTGGTGTATCTTCTAAGTTTTTCTTCCTGTGCTAATATTTTTAGTTTATTATTTGTGATAGTGCAAGATAAATCATCTTCTATACTCTTCCAACAGTGACACTTCTTGTCTTAATTGCTTTATAGTTTTCTCTATTCAATACTTCCATGATGGTATTCGATTTCTCCCCATCCTTTCCCTTACTACCATGTGTTCTTGTGGTTGGACTTTATCTGTTATTGATTTGGGTGCAAAGTAATGTGTCCTATTTACTTCTGTTATATCACACGAATCTCTATGGACAGTCCTAATTACTGTGTTTATTTGTTTTATCAAGCTTCTAACTTTTGTGTTTTATTGACCTTCTTCAATCTATTTCTTTCATTGATCTTAATATGTCTATCCATCTCTATTAAATCAAGTAACTCTTCTCTTAGATCATTTTCTTCTAAACTGAGGGCACATTCTTTGTTTGCCATTTCCTGTGGGCACTGTACAGAAAGTGCAAGAGCTTCTTCCTGTGTCACATTCTCTTCAGTTTCACCCTGTGTCAGCTATTGCTCTTTCATATGGGAAATCACTGATTTATCACTCCCCGACAGTGACTGTGTCAGAGTTGCCACAGTTTCCTGTTCTTTCCCTTGCTATATAGCTCCAACTGAACCTTTGTACTAGTTTCCAGTGGGAGGCTCCAAATTATCTTCATATGTCAACTGATTAGATACTTCCTGCTCCACTGGTTTCTCCTTAATTTGGGTGTCCATTGCTGTATCCTGTTGTGTTGTTATCTGAGTTAAATTTGCTACACTAAATCCTTAACTTTACAAGTAATCCATAACCTCAGTTTCTATCGCTTTAACCTCTCCATTACTAATCCTCTTCTACTTTTCATCTTTGTTTTCTTATTTTTTTGCATTATAAAATTTTCCATATCCAGATGTCTTTGCCTGTATTTCTCTTAAAATATCCTTGGTGCTGCTCTTTTTGCATTGACTAGTTTTGCTTTCTCCTTTGCATAAACATTGCACCATATTAAATCTCTTTTTCTTTCCCATGCCCATATTTCTTCTTCAGATGTCTCCTACTCCTCTTGTTTCTCCTTACTTTGGGGACCAGTTGTTCCATCATGCTGTGATATGACCTGTGTTAGACTTTTTACTCTGAATCCTTCACTTCACAAATATTCCATAACTTCACCTTCTATTTATAGGTTCACAGGTGTGTACTAGGCTAACAGCCCTGGAGCCTAGCTCAAGTGGATTCCATGTTTTTTAACTTCTACTTAGCTAATCTTCTGTTCTACATTCCCTCTTTGTGATCTTATTTTTTTATTGTGAAATTTTTCCATATCTGGATGCCTTTGCCTATATTTCTCTTCAAATATCTTTGGGGCTGCCTTTTTTTGGGTTGATTAATTTGGCTTTCTCCTTTGCATAAATATTGCACCATATCAGATCTCTCTTTCTTTCTCATGTCCATATTTCTTTTTTATACCCTTTAAATGTCTCTAAATTTTGTTCTTTCAATTTTTGCACTTCTTCAGTCACTTCTTTTTCCAAACGGCACAAGTTTTTTTGGTCTATATAGTGTTTTTCATGAATCTGTTGTATTAATGAACACAAATTTTTATTTGAAGCTTCTGACAGTTTTTCTTGTGTAAGTATTTTTTCTTTCTGCTAATTTCTCTCAATCGTATTGTATATCTTTTCTCTGGAAATTCTGGGCTTCTTGCATAATAGTAACAATACATAATTTCTTTCTTATCCACAATAGTCCACTCTATCGTCTCTATGGCTCTTTTCTGGCATATCAGTTCCTGTGATTTTTGTGGACTGCTACTTCCTTCTACAACAGGGGGCCCATCCTCCCCCTGGGCCTAGCCTAGCTCCATTGTAGGAATATTTCCATGTCTTGAGCATTCTACACTGTAATGTTTGTAGTCCTGGTACCAGTGCACCTACCAGGATTGGGCACTTTTTTATCCTGGGACTTATGCGCACAGCTATCGTCTTTATTTTTTTACCTACTTCTGTCCATGATATATGCTATATAAAATACAGTCTGTATATCAGTGTCATCTTGGTGAGAATTTTGTGAAAAACAGACCCCCCTTGTGAAGGTACTCACCCATACTTGTGGATGAATTCACTTCCAGCAATACTTCACTCTTTTTGCTGATTTTATCATCTCCCCATTTGGACCCCAGGTTAGTCAGTGAGTCTAGCTTGATTTCCATTACAATCAAATCTCCTTCAGGTATTGCACAGGTTGGGAATGTAAGTTCCTCCACCATACCAGTATTACACATAAAAACTAGTCCAAGTGACAATTAAAACAGAAAACACCATAGAAGCTCTCATAAAATGTGGGAAGAAGTATATACCTAAAATCATTAAGCCAGGTATGGGAGCTTTCATAGCACACTGTTGGCATGCTTCTTTCTAGCTCCTCATCTCTCACTGGACATTAGTCTAGCACCATACCCTTAGGTGACCTAAGACTAGGAGTAAAACAGTTGGATAGACAAGATGCAGCTATAGGCTGTAGAATATCCACAGTCCCCATACATGTTATAAATGATCTTTACAGTGCATCACCACTCTGCCTGGTAAGCAAGCCTTTCTTCTGGCCCCCTTTGTATGCCCTGTAGCTGACCATCAGCTGCCATCTAGTCCAATCTTATCTTTAAAGAAGCAGTTGAAAAGCTGTAGCCAGATGGTTCAATGAGACATAAATCACGTGATAAAAAAGATGCCTTTTTACGTGAAATTTCTGTCTGGATTGATGAATGGTGTATGTACAGACTAATGCTATACTGAATCCAAAGTTATTGATGCATGAATAATTTTAGCTTGCATAAAGGCAGTGTCCAAAATATGATATTATCAACTGTGTGTGAAGACTTTGGTTAGTAGAGTAAGTAGTTATTATACAGCTGGTGAAATTCTTGTTGTAGCTCCATTATGCAATATCCCTTTCATGACACCACTGGTGAATCAGAAAATCTATGTTTTTATACAGCTAGGTATAACATGCCTCAGATTCACAACAGTCGACCATCTCTTTCAAACACATCAAAAGGGTAGGAACAACTTGCATAAATTCACTAGACAGCCTGATACACATGGTCAGATCAGTAATGGAACAGGTCAGGGAGGTTCTTCATATTATGGAGTAATGCAGTTTTATTAAAGTCAACACCATTGCCATTCATTTATGGTGCCATTTGAGGAACTTAACTTTTTGCCTGGCTATGGTCATCTCATGTGAAAACATGGCACTTTCTTTTTTGTTGCAATAACTGTCTAATCCATTTCAACTTAGGGCTATCTCAGGTTTGGTCATCTCATGATGAGCTGCCCAATTTTGCAATTTGCGTAATCTGAAACCCTTACTGGACCAGCTTATTCTTCAGTGCATTGTAGATAATGCAGAACAAGTACTAGAAGGCCCTGAATAGGGCCATTTTCATTTTCTGAATCAACTTTACTCATCTGATGCATGCCCACCATAGCCTGGGATTTCTGAACCCTTGTATCACTCAGAGCATCTTGAGCTCTGGAGGCTTAGGTGTAAGCTGGAAAAATAAGTTGATGATAGCATGCCTATCTGAGCAAGAACTTGATGCTGGATAACCATTATACAATCTATCAATAAGAAGTTTCTCAGATGAAGATATGATTCTTTTCCACTGAAATGTATGCAGTTTCAGACTGAATAATAATGTTCTTCTAGATAATGGATAAGTTGTTCAGTCCAGTCTGCCTGTCTGTATGTCTGTCTGTATAAAGACACAGGAGGCATTTATTGCCTCAGAAAAATTGAAAAATTGAAGCTGGCATTTTTTTTGTGTATGTTAAGTTGCCCATATGAGGCCTGGGAGGCTGCACATACCATCCAATGTGTCGGCCAGTGATGTACACTGAGTGTCTTCATTATGATATTAAATAAAGTTTTGATATTCCAAGTATGACGTGTTCATGTATTTCAGCTCTGCTATCCATTCTACCTGTTTGGGACTGGATCCTGAAAACTCAGGTTGGTTTTAGCCTGCTTGAATGTCTGTGATCCAGTTATTTTACCAAATTAGGAATTCATCACTAAGAAAAAAAACTCAGAGCAAATCATTTTTAAACACACACAATCTTGAAAATCACCATGCTGTTATTTACTAACCTTCCCTTTATTTTAAAGTTTACTGAGAAAATTGTATATACTCAGATATAGCCTTATTTTAAGACCCAATATATCATAGAGTCCTTCCTAATTAGACCATTAAATTACCTCTTAATGGTCAGCAATGAATGTACTTGAACAGTTTTTTTTACTCCTTAATCTCTCATCATAATGTGGCATATTGAGCCATAGGATGCTGATGGAATATTTTGGGTCCCACTGTTACTTTTCCACTGTTGCCATTAAATGATTTGCTTCTTACCTCTTGGAGTACATCTAAAAAGTTCTTCCATGTAATTATTCATCTAAGAAACATTCTCTCTGTTATAAGGTGTCACAGGGTTGCTTCTTGGCAACAATATCTTTCACAGTTTATATGATTTTACTAAGAAAAGTAATTAGAGGAAGACATTTTTCAGTATCATTGTTATGTTGATGATATTCAGCTTTTTGTTATATTTTTGCAGTAGAATTGTGTAGCAAATACTGCTCCCAAAGACTGTTTGAGGTCCGTATGCAAACAGAATGAATACAAATCATGTAAACATCAGTCCAATCAAAAATGGAGGCAGTGATTACGCATGAAGTGTCATAACTTCCCCCATAATGATGTGAGGTTGCACAAGGCTGAGGCTGTGTCAAAGAGGAAAACTTGAATGTGTTTCTTTACAACATACTGTCGCTTAAGGAACAGGTGACAGCTGTTTAAAGTTATCACGTTATCATCTCCAGACAATGCACAGATCAAGCCACTGATAATTTCTGAGAACCTTGCTGCAGCTGTTAATGCAGTTGTCTCTTCTTTACTGGATTACTACAGTGCCATGTGCCATAGAATCCCCCCAGCAGATCTAAGATTCTATAGTTAGGTGGCTGACAGGATTGCAATGGTAGTATCCTCTCCTGCTGGTGCAGAGTTTAAACTGGTTGCTTATAGCAAAGAGGTCAGCATTCACAGTCCTGCTTATAACAGTTTAAATCTTACATGACACAAGTTCTGGCTAGGTTAAAGAGACTTCTATACCCTAGTGGTCATTGACCCAGCTCTGCTCAACTTGCAAATGACTATTAATAGTCCCCAAGTATGTCTTGAGACCTCATTTTTGTGTTTGCTTGCGTACCATGTTCCATCCTGTAGAATCCACTACACTGATGGCTTTCAATCCACACCCCAGAAGCCACTTTCAAGAGGTCTAAATGTACACAATTCCTTCAAATTCTTATTTCTACTCATGGGCTGGGATTTCGTTTACTTGCTTTATACTGTCAAAGCTGTTCATTTTATGTCATTCTATTTTTCTAACTTATTTTACTATTATATTTATTCTACACCTAAATGGTATAATTATGCTGAAAATTATGCTGAGATTCTATATTTTATCCATGTAATATCTTGCAAAAGATTTGCCAACAACCCTAAAATGAGATAAAGCTAGGATAACCTCACCTGTCATAAACCAATACACATATATATATATATATATATATATATATATATATATATATATATATATATATATATATATATATATATATATATATATATATATAAATAATTAATTTCCTGGTATTTAAACAGTTTAACTGGTAATGTTACCATACTCCTGGTAAATGTGTTGGTATATGGCAGACAGCTAGTTTTCAAACTATAACCCCCACTCTCCCACACACCCCCACACCCCCAACACACACACACACACTCACGCACACTTGTTGGACCAAGCATAAAAGCACATATTATTTTATTCTGAATTCAACCGTTTGATTAAAACCATTCAAACTGCTAATGTTATAATTCACCAATGTCCATCTCCATCACTTACAATCACTTGAATCTGTATACCTCAAATATCTGTAATAAAAAAAATGGTGACATTAAAGTATTCCAACTTGATTTACTGAAAGGCACACTAGTGTTGCAAAACCAGACTTAAGACTGTTTAACTTAAGTATGACATCCAGGTTTAGACATTCACATATACGGAGAGGTCCCATAGCCAGCAATTACACCTGTGACTTTGTACACCTGAGATGCCTGTGATAAAAATAAATGAACAATTATCACTGCAATAATGTATTTTATTTCATACAAACACACAAAATCCAAAGCAGTCCAACTTATTTCACACAAATGCACACTAGCCCTGTAAAGTCGGACTGTTTGAACTAAGCACATGAAAAGAGGGTAAGTTATTTTCATCAACAAACAGTCTCTTCCTCATACAGCACATATAGCCATTTTGCTATGTACACTTTATCTGACTGTGATAAAAATAACATCTCTCAATCTTTTAAAGGAGCAACAATCAGGGACAAAGCCAAAAAATAATGAGGAACAAAGGCCCAGGCAAAGGGAAAGATTTTACATATTGCCCTTTTATACTCAGAGAGTATAATCATTTTAGCAATGCATTTTGTGAAGGATATGAAGTCTAAAAACTCAAATCAATGTCATTATTTAGAGAGTGCAGTCCTCACTGATTTGCAAGAACAGACCAAAATATGAGGAAAATCATAGGCATTCTGCAAAACCATGGACATTTAAAAGCAATGTAATTTCAACTTTGCTTCATATAAAAAGTAGCCAAAAATATTCTAACTTACTTCACACAAAAGAAACATAGTCTTGAAATGCCAGATGGCTGAGTAAATGACAAGAAGGTGTTTCTTTCATCCACAAATAGTTCCATTCTCACACAGTCAATAGGACACTTCAACATGTACATTTCATCTTAATGTAAATCTCCCAACCTCTTGGCACAATAATTAAGGAAACAAACAAAAAATAATGAGGGAAAAAAGCTCAAAATATATACTTAGAAAGATTCTAGAAGAAAAGTGTTTTGCACTGGCATGTATTTTCTGAAAGATTTTGCCTGAAAACACAAATGTCAGTAATGATTTAGTGGCTGCAGTCCTCAATAAAATGTGGGACAGTTTCACCTTTGTTTTGGACAAACAATAGTCAGAAAATAAAAATATATTCCAACTTATTTCATAGAAATGCATGGGGAACTTATAAATTCAGACTTTAAATTGAGCAAACAGCATGAGGGCAAGTTGTTTCCATGCATAGCCAGCCTCCTCTGTTTAGAGACCACAACCTTCAATCCTCATTCTTTGAAATCATGAACAGTTTCAATGTTCCTTCATACAAGCAGTAGTCAGAAAATAAATATTCCATCTTATTTCATAGAAATGAACACTAGTCATTTAAAGACAGAGTTTAAACTGAACAATTAACAAAATAGTAAGCTGCTTTCATCTACAACCACTCACTTTCTTATTTGGCATCTGCACTACTTAATAATTTGTCAACAAATGGAAATTGTATGAGGAAATGACAAAAATATGAGAAAACATCAGAGACAGTCTAAGAAATCAGGGAGAGTTTCAACTTTGTTTCACATAGCCAGCAGTAAGAGAATAAATATTTCAACTTATTTTATAAAAAAATATACATTAGTCATGCAAAGCCAAACATTAAGATGAGCAAGTGACAAGAGTGTAAGTTCTTTTCATCCACAACCATTAGTTAGTGACTGTAATCCTCAAGGATTTGCCCGAAAATCACACATTTCATATGGTAGAGTCAAAAAATAAAATGTTGAGGACATTTTGTGAAATCGGGGACAGTTTTAATATTGTTTCACGCAAACAGTAACCAGGGAATAAATATTCATATAACCACACATCAGTCTTGTAATGTTAGACTTTAGAATGAGCAAATGACAAAAAGCCAAGTGTTTTTCATCCACAGCCTGCCACTCCCTTGTTTATTGACTGCCATTCTCAAAGATATGCCAGTAAACCACAAATTTTATAAGGCAAAGGCTAAAAATATGGGTCAAATTTGTGGAGTCAGGTATCGTTTCAACTTTGTTTCACACAGTCATTAGAAAGAGAGTAAAATATTCCAGCTCAATTCTCTAGTCTTATAAATCCAGTCATTAAACTGAGCAAATAAAAAATTGTTTCCATTTATTTGGCGACTGTAATCCTCACTGCCCATATCTCATTGCCTAGCAGGATAAAATGAATTAACTCAGATTGCTGCAACTAGCTGCTGCTGTTGCATACAGGTAGTCATCTGTTCTCGACTACACTATTTATATTCCTGGACTTTATGGTCATTGCCATCCCGATGAGTCATGGCAAGGCAACAAGCATAAAACTGCAGCTCTTTACACAGGGTCACCATAGGCCATTTATTTATTCATTTATTAGTTAATTAATTAATTAATCAAAGTAAAGAAACATTTCTTTACTTAAAAATAAATACCTTAAGCAGCCCGAGCTAAAGAACATTACGAGCCTGTGCTGACATACACAAAGCATACATTGAACAAACATACATAAGCAAATACTCACATGTGTTCTTATCAATTAAGTTAAACACATTAACTAAATTGAGTTAGAAGTGTGGAACATAACAAAACTCTTTTTTTTTAATAAAATTATTATGTTTACTGGCCAAGGCCTCCCTGGGGCTCCTGAGAATACCAAAAATGTAATATCAGTAGATGTAATCACAAATGATCCCAGGAATAAGTAAGAATGTTTATCATTGCAAACAGCATGCACAATTTATAGAAGGCTTAACTGACTAGAGTGCCAGGCATGTTTTAATTGAGATTATCACTCTAATGTGCAATCAGTAATGTGCAGTTCCAGGTTTTGCAACTAGAGAGCAATATATCAGTATTTTGGGAACATTTGATTTCTTCAAGATACGCCCATTTTTACACACAATTATTAAATTATCACCTTTAGATGCCTGCCTTCTGCACACATACATCAATAGAAAAGAAAACAAACCATATTAACATTTTTTTCATTAGTATACATTATTCATTACATATATGTCTTCTTTCTTTACAACAATCTAATTTAGTTCAGCATTACATAAACTGCTCTATTCTTACTTTCCCTTAAACCTCACTCCTTGTCCTGAACATTATATTGCATGTATTGTTACTGCAAATTCCATTTATTTCTATGTAATTTGCTCATTTCCTTTTCCAAATATCCCATTTCCAGTTCTTTTATCTCTTTTACATGATTCATTACTTCAAATACAGTTGGTTTAGATCTGATTCCCATTTTTCAGTCAATGCTTTTTTGGCAGCCAATAAACTTAAAATTTGATTTACTATGTCTATGCTATTTAAATTCTTACATTCACTTGCTCCCACAACATTTCTGGCAGAGTATTCTCAAGGGAATTTTTAAAATCTGGCAGCTCTTTACACCCCCAAAAAACATGTTCCCTGTTATATCTTTCTTCCCCATAACACCTCCAACATTTGCTATCTACCTAAGGAAAAATGTTTTGAAGACTGCTTGGGGTATAAAATACCAATACAAATACTTCCTGGACTTTAATGAATTCTTAAGAGCCATACATGTGTCCTCCCATTGTTCCCTTGTAAATTGCTTTTCCATTCTCTCTTCCCAAACTTTTCTAACCTCTTCAGATTCACTCTTATAGGTATCATGCAATATTTTATATGTGCTACTAATTACCCCCTTTTTAACAGCAGCCTCTGTTCTAGATTCAACTAAAACCCTACCAGAGCAGGTATTTCACTTAGGATTCCCCTGTCCCTTCTCTTTGTCAATAATCTGATATCAATCCCAGATAATGAAGGCAGTATCTAACCTACAGTCCAAACTTTGCCTTGGCCTCATCCCACTGTATTACCTTCCCCCTCCAGTTATTTGCTCCCAATATCTTGGTTCTGTTGCCACCTTTCTCCAGAAAATTCCAGTCCATTTTGTCGATTTTTGTACCTCTACTTGCAATCACTCCTATTAGCAATATATTTCTTTCACCATTTCCATGTTGGCTTAATTGTTGGAATACTTTCTGCAGCTTCATAAATTCAATATTCTGTACTGTTGTCAGTATATTCAAGGATCCGCATCCAAAATTTCATTTGCTCCTTATTTATTGAACTTCCCACTTCATCATCACCCCTACAACTATGAATTATTATGTTCTGCTTCTGTTATGTATATGAGCCTTAACTGCTTAGTTCTAAAGCATAATTTCAAAGCAGGTGATCCTAAACTACCTTGTTCTATTAGGAGAATTAGCTTATGCCAAATAACTATTGCCCCATTCCCTCCCAGATGAATTCTTTCTTCTCTTTATTAATTATTGTCCACAATGTCTACTCTGGTTGATATTAACATGTATATAAAACTAAAGAGACTAAAAATATTTTCACTATTTGCATCTTCCTAGCCATATACATAAACAAGAGCTTCCAGTGTCTCAGTTGTTGTATTATATTTTCTTTAGTCTCTTCTCACAGATCCTTAGCTGCCATGACATAAGTCTTTTTAATCCATGCTTCTAAATACTTCATCGTTTTGTGTTCCCGTAAATATGGGTATGCTGAACCAATTTGTGTCTAGGCACATAATTTACAGCTATAGCCTTTATTTTATCTTCATTCATTTTATATCCTGCAAAGACATGAAAGTGTCTTGAAATGTTCCGCAACGCTGAAATGTCCTTTTCTAGATTTATCAAGTACAAAATAATACCATCTGCAAATAACGCACATTTTTCTTGACTATCATACCCATTATATGTTTGAATTTCAGAGTCTCTTATTTCCATTGCCAAAGGCTCTCAATATAAAGCAAGTACCAAAGGGGAAAGAAGACATCCCTGCCTGGTTCTTCTGTTCAAAGACAACTTATCAAAGAGGAACCCTTCTACTTTAATTCTGGTGTCTGATTTTTCATATAGCTTCTTAATTAACCTTATTATTGTATCAGGAGAATGCAAATGCTTCAATTGCCCTACTCATAAAATCCCACCTTGCTCTTTAAAATGTTTTCTTAGCATCAAGACCCACCAAGAACAGCAGTAATTTCTTATATTCTGATTTCCTGTGGATCATCATTGCCCCATTAATGTTGTCAAATGTTTGCTTCTCCTGCACAAAACCACACTAATCCACATCTATTAATTTCAGTATTACCTTTGCCATTCTTTTAGATGGTATCAACTTAAGTACTTTATAATCATAGTTTAAAATTGAAATAGGTCTATATAAATCTGGGTCTGATGGGTTTTACCCTCTTTGGGTAATTCAGCCACTATATTTTTCTTCCAAGATACCGGTGCATCCTGTCCTTTTAAATTACTATTAAACACAGTCTTCCAGATCTTTATCATTTTTCTTTCATCCTAATTTACAAGCTTCGACAGGAATACCATTTATTCCTGGAGACTCCCCTGCCAGTCGATTATACTTCAGTATTTTATCTCATTTCCTCCTATCTTAACTATTAGTTGTTTAGCATCATCTTCCTTTAAACTTTACATAATTAAGTCTTCCATAAATATTTTCATTGGTGTTCCTTCCTGGTTTCTACATTTCTTTTCTTTATACAAATTTTCATAAAATTTCTGAAATATTTCTAATACCACTATAGGATGTCTGGTTATTTTCCTTGTCATAGGCTGCCTGAGATTGGCGACAACCCTTTTTTCTTTCAGTTGCCTAAGTCATGCTAAATGTTTTTGTGCTCTGGTGTTGTTATTAAAAATAATTACTTAACAGCAATCTTTCTAAACTCATGGATAGTATCCAAATACTCTCTTAATTTGTCTTTATAATTGTGCAGTTGCTCATCTTCTTGTTCTGTGAAATTCCCCTATTCTTTAGTACTTTAACCTTTTTAGCTGTTTTAAATTATTTCCATTGCTTTTTACCCATACCTCTCTCTCTCTCTCTCTCTCTCTCTCTCTCTCTATCTATCTCTCTGTCATTTTCTCTATCTACCTCTCTGTCTTATTTCTACCCTATTTTTCAAATTCATTTTCATTTTATCCAATTAACTTTCTATTCCTTCTGAAGAAATGTCTATCTTCTCTTTTAACTCTCAAATAGTATCCACTACCATTTCCTTGACTTTCTCTCTTTTAACAGGTACATGGAAAAGCATCAATGTTTCAGTTTTACTTCATTGCCTTCCATTTTAACACCTTTATTGAATTACCACTTAAGACAAATAAAACAAACCATGTTAACATTTTCAAAATTGCAAGCATTATTCATCATATAAATTATTTTATAGAATTATCATCAATCCAACATTACATATATTGATCAATTATTGCCTCCTGTTAAATATCAACCCCCCTTCTTACAATTTCCATTTTTTCTATATAATTTGCTCTTAACCTTTTCTAAAGATCCCAACTCCAGTTCTTTTACCTCTGTTACAGTATTTGTTACTTCAAGTACATTTAGTTTAGATTTCCATTTTCTTGTAATTGCTTTTTTTGGCAGGCACCAGAATTAAACTTAATAAGGCCTTGCTATGTCTAGGCAATTCAGATCCTGTATCCCAGCTAAAAAAAAAAAAAAAAAAAACATTTCATTAATTATGCCCATTCACTCACCCAATATTTTTTACAGAGTACTCTGTAGGGAATTGTTTAAAGTCTGCCGACACTCCAAAAACATATGTTCCCAGTTGCCTTCTTCTTCTTTATCACACCTCCAATATTTACCATCTACCTAAGGAAAAAGTCTTTGGAGTCTTTTTGTGATATACAAATACCTATACAAACACTTCCAAGCAAAAATCCTAAATCGTGCAGACTTTGTTGAACATTTAGGAGACATACATATATCCTCCAATTGTTTCCTTGTGAATTGGTTACCCAATCTCTCTTCCCAATCTTTTCTAGCCTCCTATGATTGATTCCTATAGCTATCATGTGATATTTATATGTCTTACTAATCATCCCTTTTTTAACATTAGCTTCCATTCTAGATTCAAGTAAAACCTCTATCAGAGTAGGTCTTTCACTTAGGATTCACCTATCCCTCTTTGCCTATACTCTGATATTAGTCCCCATTAGGGAAGTCAGTCTTTAGTCTGCAGTCCAATTGTCTTCTTGGCCCTTTTTCACTCTATTCATTTTCTGTCTCTAGTTATTTGCTCTCAATACCTTAGTGCATTTGACAGTCTTCTCCAGTAAATTCCAGACCCATCTTTCCTGTTCTCTGTAATCTATTTGCAGTCATCCCTATTGTCAACATCACCCTGCGATTGTATCTCAGTTTTTATCTATGCATGATATAAAATAGTTTTTGGATGTGTGTTGAAGTTTTCAATTAAATTTATATGATCCCAAGAAATATACATTCTATCCAGTCTATCCCAGTTATTGTCCCTTGGGAAATAATATGTAAATCATGTCTGAGTTCCTGCTACTGAATTGTCATCTTCCATACCAAATATTTTCATAAATGTATTCAAAAATCTATTGTTTTCACCTATTATACATAGCAGTTGTTAATGTGTATTCCCAACTTTTGTCTTGCATGCACACACTGTTTGGCAAGCTGATCTTTTAGACAGTTGTTTCTTCTCATCTCCATCTGAACCTATGTCACACGTTTAAGCACTTTTTGCTTTAATGAATAACCTCAAACAAAAAACTAAATACATTTTAAGAACAAACTCATCCCCTTTTAGTTTAGATTAAAAAAATAAAACTATGTATATTTTCAACAAATGAAGTTTAACCATCCAGAAGGGAACAACTGCCCCAAATTGACAGCTGCATCCATAGGCATTTACCTAATCCAAAATTAAAGTTACCCATGATAAAACTTGTGTTAAATCCTCTGTTCCTACTTACACTGATTGTCTGTTCTTTCTTTAGCTCTATTCCCCTCCCATATGTGAAAAAGAGTTTGCATGGTTTCACAAAACATTAACTTGTAGCCTAGGAAAAATTGAAATTGCTACCTTAAAATATATGCAAATTATGCACTGTTCTATTAAATACATTAAAATATTAAGGCTGTTTGGGGGAACAGAATCTCTTGTTCACCTCTCACAATTTCAGACTTTATCATTTGTTTATTTTTTACTGAACTGCTTGCCATTGAACTTTTAAATTTTGCCTTTCCCTCAGTAAAGAATGTTCAGAACTCTCAAGATTAATTGCTTCCACATGCAGAAAACTCAGCTCCATATAAAAGTAGTCAAGAGTGAGAAAAAAGGCAACTACCAACTCTGCAGATACATTAAGGAATCTTTATAAATTTCGCTCACAATGAGAGCATTTGTTAATGGGAAGAACAACAAGCTAATATCTTTGCAAAACATGTTTATGCCTTTCATTTTGTCTTATTTTTCAAGCCTATTTGCTACAAAAAAACTTGTCTATAGCATAAGCCAAGGACATTAATCTAGATATCCACCATTGTAAAAAACAATAGACATTGTTATCTTAATTCTGCATATAATATAACCAGTGCAATTTTACAATCCATGCCCACCACAGCAGCCCAAAATCATAGTGTTAGCATAAACTTGCTTCTGTCTAGCCTTTTTATCTTATTATAGTGTAAAGTCTATATTTCTTACAGCTAACAAAATGCACTTATTTACTTGAATATCTTTAACATATACAGTAGTCACTGAAAAGATCTCCAGCTTAAAATACTCTACTGCACCCTATAAAAAATTGCTTTACAATATAATGTGTAATTTGGATATCATGAAATAGTTTGTGCAAATGCTAATAAGAACAAAATTATTTTACGTCTTCTCTACCTTTAGTGACATTCTAGACATTAATGGTATAAAGTTGGATATATGATTTACAATCTACCCACAAATTTAACAACGCCAACAAGCCTCCATTCATTATCAGCCACTATTCTTGCAAAGCCATATTTCACAAATATTATTACTAATTTCAGTGTTGCTTGTCTTTTTCCTGATCACCTTCATCTCACAAGTCTAGACTCTGGTTCAAGTCTAAGGAAATCCTGATTCTTCTAGTCAACTCCTGTGCTTTTTTTCTGTCTCTCAAGCATTTTTCTTTGGAACAATGGAAAATGTTTCACTCACAAAAATCTCTCTATGAGCTTAATTATCAGAAAAAGAGAAACAAAATCCCCTTCTGCTTGTTGGTTCACTTTTTGCTGGAAAACTTTTTTTACTTCATGTTTGTTCTGTTCCACATCCAAAAGTGTATTTGATCTTTCAGGAAAAATATTCTGAAAACAACTGGATACAGAAGTTTGAATATTACACCTGTCTCTTAATATTCATATTTGTCCTTTCTGCCACATTTTTGTCAGGATCAGATCTTTCTGCTGGTATGATTGCATCTTTACTAATACAGGTCTAGGCTGCTTTCTCATGGCCAGATTTGGAGTATACTCTTGATCTGCCTTTTGATTAACAAATCTTGCTGTGGAACACCAGTCCAGTTACTTATTAGAGTCTCATTAAATTAATACAGTCTGTTCCTTATAGTTTTCCTAGTACAGCAGAAAATATTGGGTTTTCTCTATGTGCTCTGTCTTCTAACTATATTATTTTTTAAAACAGCTCACCATCCTTTCATTTCAGTCTCGGATTTTTTGCAGTTTTGTTAGTTCATCTGAATGGTTAAAAGTTTCTTCTATTTTCCAGTCTTTTGTTATCTGAGTTGATATGTTTCTTCAGTGTTTCATTTATTTCAATCACCTTCAAGTACATTTGTTTTTTCCCTCTAAATTATTGGAAGTCATATCTTATACCAAAGCTAAAGATTTAACTGCTTTTTGCTGAACAGTTATAGGATTCTTCTCAGCTTTCCACAGCACAACCCCTTCCACAATAGAGGCACAGGGGCTTTCCCCCTTGCTAATATACTTTTATTAGGTATTTTGGAGTTTTTTATACTATTATTTTTCTTATACCTCAAGTCCTTTTCCAGTCCAAACATACAATACAGATGACTTGCTAGCAGTAAATTGGCCAAGTATGAGAATCAATTTGATATATATATATATATATATATATATATATATATATATATATATATATATATATATATATTTATATGGGTCTACTTTGATTCACTGAAAACTCATTTCACTGAATTTCAAAACACTCACACCAAATCGCTGAAAGCTCAAATCACTGAAAACTAATTTCACTGAATCACATTTCACTGAATGTAAGTACTGTTGGACAAATAATATGTATATGCCCTTTTCCCCACTGTAGTGAGATCCTGGAGTTAGTATATATAGTTAGGGGGTGGGGGGGCACAGCCCCCCCATCTACTTTTGGTTTTATATAGTTAGCTTTCAGTGAAATTAGATTCATAAAATATAAAAGTTAAGTAGGTGGGGGGGCTATGCCCTCACACCCCCCAGTGTGGGGGGCTGTGCCCCTACACCTCCCCTAACTATATATACTAACTGCAGGATCACACTACAGTGGGGAAAAGGGCATGTAAGTTTTATTTGCCCAGCAGTACTTGCATTCAGTGAAATGTGATTCAGTGAAATGGGTTTCAGTGAATCAAAGTAGACCCATATATATATATATTTATATATACATATATATAAATATATTTATATGTACATATATATATTTATTTATTTATATATATATATATATATATATATATATATATACACACACACACACACACACACATATATATATATATATATATATATATATATATATATATATATATATGTGTGTGTGTGTGTGTGTGTGTGTGTGTGTGTGTGTGTGTGTGTGTGTGTGTGTGTGTGTGTGTGCAATATCAATTCCATAAAATAAATGATTTAAAATGAAAGCAAATGAAAAATGTGTTCTCTTCTTTAGAAGGATACAGAACCTTCCCCCAGATAAAAAAAATACAAAACTAAACACATCTTAAGTATTTACATCTAATGTGTCATGAAAAGGATGACATGGCTGTGCATATAACTTCTGATTAAGTACCACAAAGAACCTCAAACAGAGTGTTGTGTTCCGTATTTAGTTGTAAAATCTCTTCAGTGAGTTTCTTAGCAAAAACAATATTCTATAATGTTGAATCCATAAGTGTTTCCCTTGTTGAACTGATTCAGTACCTAATCATCATTTTGTTATTACAAAGGAAAAAGTATCCCTCTTTGCTAGCGTACATGGCATCATCATTCTGCGTATGAGTCTACTTCAGAAGATCAACTTTTCAAAATTCTTCTTATAATCTCAACCATACGATCAACATTTTGAAAAGTCAAACTGTTTGTACTGAGATCTCGGAACAGTGGGGATCAGGGAATTTGTCCTTTACCTCATTGTTGTACGAACTTGGAGTTGATATATATAATTAGCAGGATATTTGGGGGTACAGAGGGCTTGCCATCCAGCAGAAACATTGTTTCTGGTATTAGTTTGTTTTTAGACTTTTCAAAATGTTGAATTCAACCATATGAAATTCAAAGTTCAATGTTTTGAAAAACTTATCTTCTAAACTAGGTCTACATGCACATAACTGTTGCTTGTAAGAAAAGCTATTCTAGCAGAGCACATTTTAGGAAAACTCTGATAAACAAATGAGAGGTCAGTAAAATGAATCCACTACATTTCATCTTCCTGTATACTTGCCTCTACTGTAGAGCATATACAAATGTCATGAGTTATAAGGTGCTCTTTAACATGGTAAATTTCCAGTTTGTTCACACTCCATTCATATTCCATGTTTATATGGCATGTTGCATCCTTCTGACAGTTTTAAAACATATCATTAAAGTGTAATAATCAAATACATACCATAGGTTAAAAATGAGTATCAGAACTATAGAGGTAGTTGTCTGGGTTCACCTACCCTCAGTCTTTAACCATATAAGCCCATAAAGGCAAATATTTGCAGATAAATATCTCTGCTTAGGTAATAATGCTTATTCAAAATCCAAACATAAGGAAAGTGAAATCAGAATTGTTGCTGATCAGATCTCTCAGAAGCTTCATAGGTGACTTAGCAGAATGTCCTGACTTTGCCTTATATTTTGGTCTATTCCTCATAAAATCTATGTCTTTCAGCAAATCACTGAGAATTGCAGTCACTAAATGGCGATAGACATTTCAGTTTTAGATTTCATATTCTTTGGAAAATGCATGCTAATATAAAATCTACTCTTCTGGCAAATTTCTAAATATGTAAAAGCAATATTTAAAATCTTTTTCTGAATTTGGGCCTTTGACCCTAGTTATGTTTTGGCTTTGTCCCTGACTCTTGCACTAAGAGGTTGAGAAGTGCATGGCTGGTGCTTAAACATCTGAGTGTAACCAGAATCATTAAAGTAATTGTAATCATCTAAACAAGAGCTTCAACATTGGATAGGAAAAAGTGTTCCTTTTTCTATGTACAATCTTAGTTGCCTTTGGCATAAGTAACAAAAAGGAGACCAACCCATACCGTGACTATGTAGTAAGAGGCTATTATATTCACAAGATGCCCTAGATCCATTTAAACTCTTCTATTCAAAATCTTGAGAATGTCTCATTGTATACCCTTTTGATAAATCTGGTCTGGGAGTGGCTGTTAATTGCGGTAGTTAAGTCACAGAAAGAAAAGTGATACACTAGTTAAGCTGTCCACAACTCTCCCTTCCTGTACTGCCACCATTACATCCAGTGTTCTGTGCACCTGAATGAGTAACAACATTTAGCATTACACCAGATGCACATGACTCTTACCTTACTTACTAACATTCATATCTGAATTTAATATTAACTCACTGCAAAGGCATACAATACCCACTATTCTTATGACTCCAGCATATTTTTGGAAGTTTTTAATTTACAATGAAATCAGAATCAAAATAACTCCACTTATCTGCAGTTAGAAAACATAAACTAGCCAGTAATAACCCAGAAACAATGAGCTCAAAAAATTATTGCAAGCTGAATATTTCAGCCATATGGCTGAGATAAATCAGCTGGAAATCTAAAAGACTTTTCTTCCAGGGTAACAGATTTCAGCTGTATAAATGTAGCTAAGATATGTTGTTTGTTTAACCAAGTTAAGATACTAAAACGTATAATAGTACCACCAGCATTTGGTCTTGGACAATACAGTGGTGAACGTCTTCTAAAACATATATAGTTTTCTGTGCAGACATTCCAAATAATGTAATAAGAAGCTTCCTGCAAAAAAACAGATTGGAAGTTTCCCATTTCCTCTTTCAGTTAAGCAATAATGGATATGTATTTGTTCTAAGTCTTTCACATAAGATACAAATTTTCTGCAGCTGCTCTGTTTGTTGTTATACATTTGCAGCTCAAACCAATCAAACAAAATGAGCTCTTTGCTACTCATTACAAAATGCCCTACCTTAAGTTCCAAAATACTCGCTCTTTCTCCTTTGTAGCTTACTCCATTACTACAGATGCTGGAACCCTGTCTATGATGCAGGAGATCTAGATTCAATACCCACTGTCTGAGTGACTTGCCAAAACTGGTCAATACTGAGTGACTGGAAAGTAAGTGTTCTCATGGTGAAGTACTTGGCATGTCTGCAACAAAGTGCCCCTCTAGCAGACACCAGGAGGTTAACCCTAGGAAGAAGTAACTATGTGGCTAAGCTGACACACTGAGATGGAAAAATTCATGGCAAAAAAACATCGCTACATGGTTGATGTTGCATGCATTGCATATTCATTACACAGAATTCACCTGGTCCTTTATACTGTTAAGAAAAAAAATCCAAGAAAGTTGGATATAATTGCCAACCAACATCAAATGCCTGCCTTAAAGCCTAGATGGACCATGAGGTTAACAAAACATAGTTTCCTCAGTATGGGGGCCTTATGGGGTGTAAATATCAGGCAGGAGAAGTAAACATACTGATACACGTGGTGGGAGGACTAGATGGCCAAGTTTGGTATGGTCCAAAAGAGAACCTTCTTCCTTACTTTCAAATAAAAATGTCTAAAGTCTGGAAATTCAGGAGATTTTTTGAGGGAATACCTTTATTCCATAAATGTTCATTTGTTTATCAAGTTGCATCTATTCTCCCTCTCACACATGTTACTGCCAATATCTGCTGAGTACTACAGAAAGCTTGCCAAAACTCTCACCATGATTCCAGTCAGAGAAAACTAGTCCAAACAGGTAATCCAACAGGAAGCAACGCTGAACACCAAAAGCAAAATATGTTTATTAAGCCAACAACTCTATGTAGCTTTTTGTCGGCGCTCCTGCACCAACTTCATCAGAAATTTAAATCTCGCGCCACCATAGTGGCGAACTTTAATATATTAAAACTCAGAACATGTGATCAACACACCCTCCTACTTCAACCACTAAAAGGCGCTTCGCCCTAAAAAAATTTTAATACAAACGTATTTAACAAATCCTTATTTATGTTAAACCATTAGTTAAAACTTAATAACCAACACACTAATGCATTCAATAAATCTATAATATTCTAGCCAGCCATCTCAAAAGTGTAGCGGCTATCATATTTAAGCCATAAATCATTTCAATAAACCTAAAAAATAAATAGATTTTGAACTATAAACAAAAATAATAATAAAAAGAAATATTAATGATAAAATAACTTAGAAACCATTAACAACCATGTAAAACAATCATTCAAATTCATCTGCCTGAGTAACCTGCCAAAACTGGTCATTACTGAGTAACTGGAAAATAGGTTATTTAGTATGTGTTTTTGTGAATGTTCTTCAGGGTAGCATGTGTATATATACTATGCATATCACATATAAGCTTCAATTGAGCCACTAATTTCAGTTGCCATAGAGCTGAGTGTATAGTTTTAGCTTTCAAATAGTCTTTGATGCCCAAAGCTACAATAATACAGTTGTAATCGCGCAGTAAAAAATACAGTCAGGTAACTAAGACTGAAGTAAAATTACAGTAAAAACCTCAGGGCACCTCCCATACACAGCCACCTAGTGGCTTTACCAAAATGGAAGTTGCAAATCAGAGGATATTTTATTTATGTATTTATTTATTTATTTGCATTTGATTACTGAGAATGTCTGACTGGGCAGATACCTGTTTTCAGCAGAGGCCCAGGGAGAAAAGCTCCACATAGAATAAAATGACTATACATACATTACAGAAAAATATATTTCCATCAAGAAAAGCTTCCACATACAATAAAAGAGTAAAGTGATTGTACATACATTACAGTAAATAGAGTTCACTCAAGAAAAGCTCCCACATATAATAAATAGTCTACATACATTGCAGCAGATAGAGTTACATCATACAGCAGTATTAGACATTATTTGGTTACATAATCAGCGAATAAGTTTGAACAATATTTACAAAAACTAGTAGATGTTCTTTTGAGAGAATATTGGAAATGAAAAAGATACTTGTGCCAGGTTGAGGGGAATGGGAGATAGTATTATCCTGCCCCACTGCATGTGCAGAGCTAGGTGTTTGTAATGTGAGATTTGAGTAACTTTTTAAAGTTGGTGGTGTTTTCCACTGATCTGATAGAGATGGGTAGTACATTCCACATTTTTGCTATGTGACTGGAGTATAGTGAGTCACCTGCAGTATTTTAGGTTTTAGTAACTGTAAGTAGGGTTTTAACGGAGTGAGCAGTTATTGATATATGGTGTTATTATCTTTTGAATGGCTGGCATCTTGTGAGGGTGGTGAACTATTTTGTGAGACAGTGTCAGTTGTTTTGAGAAAGATTGTGGGGAAGTTCTAACCAGGAGAGTTCTTTTAGTGAGAGACAATGGTGAGCCCTATATTTAGAGTCGGTTGCGAATTTTGCTATTTTGTTATAACATAATTCAAGCTTTTCTAGATCTATTTTCCTTAGGTTGGTGAGTACAGGAGAGGCAGAGAGGATGGTGGAGAGGAGATGGGTTCTAGTAATAGATATTCTAGTATTATTAGTTATGAATTGTTTATTTCTATAGGGGGATCTGAGTTTTTTGTGTACCTTTTTGACAGTTTGTGCTATGTGTTGATCATATCTCATGTTGTTATTAATTACTACTCCCAGAAGTTTAGATTGTGTGCCTGGTGTAATTATTGTGTTATCAAAAGCAGTAATGGAAAATATGGGAGGGGGGATCAGAAGCTCTAGTAGGTTGGATGATCATAAGTTTGTTTTTATTAGGATTTAAAATGAGTTAAGCGTCAGTGAGCCAAGTTTTGATAGCGGTAAAGGACCTTTGTGTATTGTCTTGGAGCTGTTGCAAGTTGGGGGCAGTGCATGTAAGTGTTGAATCATCTGCATATTGGATTAAGGTGGCTGTAGAAGTAACTGTGCTAAAGTTATTGGTAAATAGACTGAACAGAAGGGGGTCTAATACGGATCCTTGTGGTACTCCTAAAATCACAGGGAGGAGGTGAGAAAGCTCTTGCTACCATTTTACAGCTTGATGGCAACCTGTTAAGTAGCTTTGGAGCCAGTTGATAGCAGAGGAGCTGAGGTTTAGGTCAGTGAGAGTGGACAATATTTTGGGCTGAGATGCCATATCAAAGGCTTTAGACATATCTAGGAAGACTGTTGAGACAATGTTTCCTTTATTTCTCTGGTGATTGATGGTATCAGTGAATTTCAAGAGGGCAGTTGTGATGCTATGATTGTGTCTAAGTCTGTGCTGAGATATAGTTAGTAGGTTGTTTGTTGTAAGGTAGTAGAAAAGTTGTAGGTGAATACATTTTTCCAGGATTTTTGATAGTGGGGATAGAATGTCTATGGGTCAATAATTTGAGAGTTTAGTTGAGGTTTCCCCTTTGTGTAGAGGGATTATATATCATAGTTTCCAAATCTGTGGTACATGTTGCTCAGAAATGGAGCAACTGATGAGGATGGAGACAGGGTAAGCGATTGCATCTGCTGCTATTTTGAGGAAGTTGGCTGGTAGTTTGTTGGCTGCAATTGTTGTGGGCTTTAGTTTTTTAAGTAGTTTTTGGATAGTAGAAATAGGGATGGGCTTGAAGGAAAAAGAAGTATTGTTGGTTGTAGTGGGTTTAAAGGATTGGCAGGTAGAGTTGTTTTTTGAGAGTTTTGCAATACTTTCAGTAAAGTATTTATTGAATTGTTCTGTGGTGCTACTAGGATTATCAGGTGTGGATGAGGAGTAGTTATTGTTTGTTCTGGTTTAAGTAATTTTTTAACTGCTGACCAACATTTTTGAGTGGTTTTTTTTTATGTTTCTGTTGTAGTGTGGTGTGATATATTTTTTTTCTTGTTTTGTTTTATTTGGATTTTTGCTTTGTTCCTGAGTTATTGAAATTCTAGGCAGTCTGAGTGGGATTTGGTATTGTACCATAGGTTCCATGCTTTATCTATTAGTTTTAGGAGGGTTTTTGTTTCTTTGTAGAGCCACAGAGTGTAATTTGCATTGATCCAAATTTGCCTAGTTGGGGCGATGTTATTAAGAATTCTAAGGAATATTTTGTTGAAATATTCCGCAGCTGAATATAGAGGCAGGTTCTTAAGGGGAGTCCATTTACATTGTTTCAGGTCTGATATAAGTATGTGGGAATTGAAGTTTTTAATATTGCAGATTTGGAGGTTTGTTTGGGTGGATTTAGATGTTTCCTGATTAGGTAGGTTGGTATATGATCACTAATGCTGACAGGCAGACAGCCAAAGTATATGGATTGTGACAGTTTGTTAATAAGTATCCAGTCTAGGAGAGTATTCTTTTTTATCTTTTATCTATTCTGGTGGTGGGTTGGATTATTTGTGAGAAGCCGTAGAGGTTAATATGATTAGTCGGTGTTTGGGACTTGCATGAGTACCAATTTATAGTAAAGTCCCCCATGATGATGGTTTCTTGAGAAATGTTGTTACATATCCAACTAAGGATATTCTCTAGAGTGATGAGATTATTACCTGATGGAATAAAGCAAGCTATGATTACTAGGTGTTTGGTAGCATTAATTTGAAGTTTGGATATAAGTATTTCTGCATTGTCAGAGTTTGGTGGAGATATGCTTAGTGGTTGCAAAGTGAGTATATTTTTGTAAAGTATAGCTACTCCTCTTTTACCTGTCCTATTGGCCCTAAGAATATTGTAGCCTGATGGTATGATCTCATTGTCTTTTATGTGTGGCTTGAGTCATGTTTCAGTTAGGATGGCAATACCTGGTGTATACAGTGAAAGAGTGGCATGTAGTTTGTTAACTTTGTTGACTATACTTCTAAGATTTAGGATAATAAATAGTAGGTCAGATGTTGAGTGAGAATGATTGGGGTATGTTTCTCTGCTTGGAAGAAAGTATTTGAAAGGCCAGGGTTGGGATGTATATCGCTGCTTAGCATTAGCTTGGAAGCTATTTTAAGTAGGGTGCGTAGATACTTCAGAGTTTGTTTATGGTACCTAAGGGAAATGTTAGTACCTATGTTATATTTTGATATCATATGATTCATTTGTACTTTGATGGTGGTATTATAAATAGAAGGAGAATAGTTTGTATATGGGTTTGCTTTTTGTTTAGTGAAAGGTGATGTAACCTTATGGTTGAGTAATGGTGGTGGAATGAGAGAGTGGTAGGAAGTGAGGTGTGCCCCTATGTAGATTATTATGAGGATTGTAATGTGTTGTGGAATGTTTTTATTTTTGCAGAAAAAGATTCCATTTTGTATTTTGGAGTTTGCTGTGTCTGCAGAGGTATGTTTAAGTAGGGTACAGGAAGAGGTATCTAGTTCAAGGTTATAAAGGAAGTTAATAATACTCTTTTAAAGGTAAAATAGGAATTGATCCAGAAGATCTGATGGTTATTGTATGGAGGGAGGTTAAAATTGGATTGCGAAGATGATTGGAATACTATATGTGAGGATAATTGAGATATACCGTGTCTTCAGTTAATTGAGATGTCCTGCTGATTGGTTAGGTTTTGCAAGGTGGGAGTGGTTTGGTAAAGTTAAATGTAAGTGAAGGGGTGTGGGTGGGAATGGGGGTAGGGTAGGGGAGTACAGTGAGTCCAAGCAAAGTGAGGGCAAATGGAATAGGTAGAACCAGGTTCCTGTAAAAAAAAACTCCTATGTGAAAAAATAATCTGTAAAGTGGATAAACAAGTAAGTAACTACACTGGGCTCACACTAAGGCAAAAAAGTTAAAAACAGAGCCACATATTGGAAGACAAACAGAAAATGGGTGTGGATAAACTGTGTTTTATTTTCTTTTTTAGTACCTTGCTTATATACCCAGCAGAGTGTTCATCAGTGTGAGACTAGCTAGGCAATATTTAAAGTAGGAAGACCTAAGCACTTCAGTTAGCTTATAAACAGACAAATTGCCTGCAATTTAAACAGCCAGATTGCCTGGAATACCAATTTGGAAGCTTCAGTTTTCAGTCTAAAAAGCAGAACTCATAATTGAGCACATACATGTAATTCCATTGTTGCTTGCCATTGTGTGGTGATCTTTACATGCATTTAAAGTAGTGAACAATGCAGTGAAGGGGCTAGTAATTTCTTTTGGGATTCAGGTGTTGTTTTTATTGCAATTCTGTTGTTGCTTGCCATTGTGTGGTGATCTTTACATGTATTTAAACAGCAAACCATACAGTGAAGGGGTTAGTAATGGCTCCAGGATTCAGGGGATATTTTTTATGTTGCAACACTTCATGCTGAGGGATTCAAGCAGGTAAAGTGGGCTATGGCCAGTACATACTTTCCATGTAATAAAGGGTTTAGCAGTTTTGGATATTCTTAAACAAACAGCAATATTTTAAAGATGTGAATTAAATTCCACAGTGTAGCTAAAGAGACAAATTACCCCCAAATGCTTCTACATATAAAGCAGACACCCCCATATACAAGCATATGACAAGCAAGGAAATTAAAACACTTTGCAGTGGTGTTTCCAAAACACTTTTCAAAGGATCTTAGTGGTAAGGTAATTACAGTATTTTGACAGCTTTACCTTTATACTTATAAGCACTACAGAAACATTGAAATTAAGAAAGATTACCATCAATAGTAAGCTCTCTTTAGTAATGGTGATAACTGTTTTTGATTCTTAGGCAACAGTACCGCAGTGTAGCACCATTGTGGGCTATTTCTCCTGTCTACCTGCACAACCTGTTTTCAACCAAATTACAGCTTACACAATAACCTACTGAATAATAGAATCATTTTCTTTTGAAAGCCACACTAAACTTTTACATCATCATAAACTGCAGTTTTGCTCTACACTTGGATTTCTTGGCCATTTGGTGTCACATTGACATCCTTGGATTTACCCCAATATCTATCATTCATTCCAAACTGTCATCCATTCCCCCCCCCCCCCCAAGGCATACTGCTATATAATTTGATATGGTATGACTGCAAAGATAACAAATATGAAGCACATTTTAGTAGTCGTGTCTTCTCAGGTGGTTGCCAGTTTCTATACCTTGTAAACACTTATTAACGTGCAACATCCCCCAAAAATACTGCACCTGAGACTTTTCTTCTTTTGTTCTTATTAAGGGCAGTATTTCTGGACTATCATATTCCAGAAAGGCTTCTACCACAGATTAATTTGCTGTATTTTTGTCAAATTTCTTATTATTAAAAACATAACAGAATTAGATAACTGATTCTGATTCTCACATAGAATAAATAAAATAACTAGTCAAATCATATCAACAAATATGGGCAAACTGCAGATAACTAGTGTGTCTTTAGAGGTGGCTTTAGAACAATAAGATCACTGTATACTTTTACTAATACCAAATATTCCAACCTGCCCAATGACTTCTTTATAGGCGGTCATTTCATTTGTAAAACCAGTGGCTCAGAGGCAATTAGCTACAATATCTTAAAAAAAGAAAACTAGAAAAATTAGACTTTAGCCGCAGTATACCATGCTGATTCACTGAGTACCACACTGAACTTTCCAAGATAGCAGTGGCTCAGACATATCAAGTACAGGAGCTATCCCATCAGATGTCCTGTTCTTGGTCTAGTTGTCTTATCTCCTTCTCTTCTTAAGTGACTTAACCCTGGATCTCCCATCCCTCAATGTAACAATGCAGGCATACGACTTGCTCACACTTATGTGGCACTTCTTTGCAAACTAAGCTACAAAACAATTTTACCTCACTACAGCTCTAGAATTCCAAAAATCAGCTATCAATTCAAAAAAAATACCTATATGATTTTTTGGCACTAGCAAAACACATCAACAGCCTTGCAACTTCACTGTAATGGACCTAACAGGTAACCCAATATTTGAAATATTACATCATAGATACATTGGCTTAAACCTAAACCCTACACTATAATTTTATCACCATACTGAACATTTAATCAGTAAAGTTATCACTCATTTGAAGTACAGTCACTTCATACTTCTCTCAGATTTCAGAAGTCATAGTCTTGTCAGCCTTTCTATTAAAACTTGTTATTTGACATAAATTTCCACCATCCTTTTTCAAACTAATAGTCAAAGCAGAGAGACTAATGAGGAAGTTATCTCGGTTAAAAGATCATACTTCAAATATGCATTTGGAGAAAAGATATTCCTTAATACTGCACCCATCTGTTGGAATAACCTGCAAGCTGAGAAATGGTTAGGGTCGTAAGAAGCCTTCTCAGATGGAGTAAGATATGTGTTGTAAACAATCATAAACTGAATGCAGGACATTTTTAAAGGAATAACAATAGCCATGTCTGCAAATATTTGGCCATATCAAGTTACTAAAATTAGAGTCTGAGCAATCCCAGCAAAAAGAGTAAAACAAGTAGTTTGGATATAATATAGCTACATGTCATTGTATGAACTGGATACCACCTTAGGAGAATAAATGTCTTGCTGTAGTTTAAGGAAACTTGAATGCTTTGTAGGGTCAAGTTATATTTGACAAACAATATCCTTAACTTGATCCAAATAATATTAATACTGATATTGGAAATGCAACATTCAGCCAGTTTGCAGAAGCTACATAATTCTGGTGCTGGGGGAGTCTTGGCTGAATAAGTCAGCCAAAGTAAAGGATTTAAAAAGCATAAAATATGTAGTTCAATTGTTCTACCACTCCACTAGAATATTGGAATTAGTAATAATGGCTTGTCCAAATGAGGCAATTTCAGTTTGATATAATCACTTTAATAAATTCTAAACATTTTAATCAAATTTATCAGGGGACTATGACTTTGAAATGTAAACAGAAATATGACTTGCACAAATAGTAGGAAAACAGAATTGATTTATGAATATAAGAAACATTTAGCCTCTAATTTCACCCAGGCTAGTAACCAGCATGTTTTACAATTTGTAGGGAATATTTAGAAAACTCAGAGACTAATAGTAGCAATAAAAGTTTGACAAATGCATGCCCCTTTGCAATTTGGAAACAGAAAGCATATAGTAAGGCATTCTTATAAATTTGGGGAACAAGATTTTAAAATATCGTTCTGCATATTCTGAACAAATGTTAACAGATTCTTAAGTATATACTGACATGAGGAGTTGATGTAGAAACACATTCATATGAAAAACATCCATTTTGAAACACAGACTTTAGATAATTGAGACAATGCTAAAGTTTTCCACCTGCCTAGATCTTGATGAATGGTAGTCTACATTTTTAAGATGTTAGCATGATGATATGAGCAATATTTT
Organism: Protopterus annectens; assembly: GCF_019279795.1. Classification (NCBI taxonomy): domain Eukaryota; kingdom Metazoa; phylum Chordata; order Ceratodontiformes; family Protopteridae; genus Protopterus; species Protopterus annectens. The sequence goes on from NC_056737.1 coordinate 498,097,284, forward strand.
GATTAAAAGTTGTGCCTAAATATTTAAGCTTGGTTGTAATTTTAAGGTCATGTAGGTTGAAATGATTATCATTTATATAATGATCATAAAGTGGGAACAAAGTGAATTTATTGAGCCAGAGTTCATAGTTTCATAAAACAGAAATGTGTCAATCAATGAAACAGATTTAAGAATGTGATTATAGCAATATAGTAACAATGCTACTATTATTGGCAAAATCAATACAGGGCTAAAAATATGTTTATATTAGGTAACTACATTGAGTAAAGAGATTTTAAATGTAAAAATAGTGGTTCAGTAAATGGATTATATGGCTATTATTGAGTATAGAGAGAGAGATGGTAACCAGAAAATGTACCATTCTTACCAGGAATTTAACTGGGCATTAGGCCATTAACAGAATGAGAAGATAAAGTGGAAGATATGAATACAGTCAACAAAACTATCTGGAAAAGGACATGTCTGCATTGCTAAGAAATCAAATCTTAGGCAACCAAATGTGTTGGCAGCATTGCTGGCTAGAGAAAACATAAGATAATTAAAATAATTGTTTGTAAGTAATATTAATTCATGAATTATGGTTTGGTCTGATACTGTCTGTGCTGGATGAAGCAACACAAAAACACTAACATCAAAACTGATCAGGGCAATTGGTTTGTAGTTGTGAAGATTAAGGGGATCTGTCAGAGATCTGTGGATTTTTTTTTTGACTAATAAAGATACAAGAATCACAATCTACTATTTTGTGTGGTTTGGAGGAACGTATAGAAATTATAATTTTTTGAGACTCAGAATTGTAACTAGGACTGCATGTAGATCAGGGGAAGGTTTGGGAAAACCTTAGGAGATGAAATATGTGTTGAAACAAGTGAGATGAGGGCATGGAGGTTTGAGAGTCATAAGCGTTACATTAATAAACATCTCAGCAAAGGTATAAACAATGAAGACTGAGTCATGGATCAAGTTTTTATCTATCATCCAGGTATAAATTATGCTAAAAGTTTTTTTTTTTTGAGAAAAGATGATTACAAAATAAACCCAAAGTTCTTAATGACCACAAACATGAAAATCAAGGCTTGCTGTAGAGGATGTGAATGCACAATAAGTTTAAATAAATTTGTAGAGCCATATGTTAACAAATTTAGTAACATGACAAGAATCTAGTAAATTAGATTTAAGAATCTAATTCAGATCTTGCTTAGAGGAAAGAATAGATATATTGAAGTCTATATAAAGATTTGTTGCAGACTGATTAGCTAGGAATATTGGTAAAGTTATTATATCTTATGTCATTACAGAAAGGGAACTTGATATAAGAAAGATGATTATACGAGACTATTAGTGTTGCACTTCACAGAAGTAAGAAAACTGAAAATGATTGGAATATGAATGATGAATATTTAGAATATCATAAGTTACCATAATGTCACATACAGTGTTAGAGACATTAAAGTTAGAAATTTCTGATGCTGATTTTTTTTTATCTGTGATATTGTTAAGAACTACATTCATCTTCACCTGCTATGATGATATGATTTAGAAACTTGATAAAAAATAGTGTTAAATGTCTAAGAAAACCTACTTTGGTAGAACAGAGTGCATATAACCAAACAAGATAATAGGTTTAACCAAAGTGGGACATTTACTGTGAGATAATAGGACAGAGCAAGATTATCTGTGACTGCTTTGCAGTTTCATAGATTCATAGATAAGTGTTAGGCTAGTTGTCCTTATGAGTCATTTAAAGCTTAACCTGTTTCCCTCAAAGGTTCAAACCTTGTACTTTGTGTCTTTGAGGTAAACCCTTTTAACCATTATGCAAACACCCAACCCCAGATTCTCTCTCTCTCTCTTTCTGTTGCTCTTGACCAGGTAGAAAAACTGTGTTTTCATATGAAGCAATTAAATCTCACTTAGATGCTGTACCATAAACTTTAACATTGAACTTCCTTGGTAAAAATACTAAAGGAAAAAATATGACTGAGTAAAATTAAAATACATTATAGATGAAACAAATACTAAGTCAGTGCCTAAGGTATCTGGTGACCAACAGTAACAATATTTTAGTACACATTAACTGTAGCCTCAAAACTTTACCCAGAACCTCACTGGATGTGACCTTACTATTACTTGTCTGAGAAATGTTCTACTTATAGCAAAGCTAAAATGCAAAAAGATTTTATAAAAAGAAGTAAAAGTAACAACACACTTATTATGTACAGAACAACAAAAATCTCTGACTAACCATCACTATCCATAATTGCAGGAGAATTGCTGTAACAAGAGACAAGTAAGCAGTGAGCTTCCCATAAGAAAGCTCTGACATATAGAAAAATGAATTAATGTATACGTGAAGGGTCTTTAAAAGATGACTCCAAGGTAGAGTCTCAGATGAAAGTATAAATAAGTTTGAAAAAAAAGTTAAACAATAGTTTTCACCGCAACAATTAAATAAAAGCAGTACATGGGATTGAGCTGTAACAGACTGAGATCACAAAGGTATGAATAAGCAAACTACTGTATTAAATAACTGGAAAGAAAAGTCAGAAGCTATCCCACAGCAAGGGAAAGGCATTTAGTGAGATTCAAGGACAGAAACACTTCAGCGATCTCTATGTGGATAACAAAACAACATTTTATTTGCTTGAAAATTCCAAGTAAATTTCAAAACACTCCAAAATCCTAGGTCACAAGACAGAAAATAGAGTCATAATACATACTCAAATATCAACAAACAAAACATATGTAAGGTTAAAATTCATAAGCAGTTCCTAGGCAGTATCAGTGGTTCAACGGGTAGCATGCTTACCTTTGGAGCAGAAAGTTGTGGATTTTATTCTCACAAAAGATAAATGGACTGCTGACACTGCAATAAAGTATAAAGGGGTGATGCACTTATAAATGTTTCATCCTTTGAATGAGACATTAAACCAAGGTCCATGTGCTTAAGTTGATGGTAGCTGAGAAGGATGTAGAAGACCCCAAGGCACATACTGAAAACAGGAGGGGTCCTTTATTTAATACAACATAAAAATATTATTTATAGATTTACATATGTATAAATGGTGCGCATTTAAAGGTGCACACACACACACACACACACACACACACACACACACACACACACACATACACATATATATATATATATATATATATATATATATATAATTTTTTCTAACATTCTCATTATTATTCTTTTAGAATTGACTCTCCCATACTCCTTTTTCTACAACCATAATCTAATATTTTTGAAATATATCTGCCAGAATCAATTTCCTGTTAAACAAAACTTCATTCAGTATTTTATTCCAAATAACCCATATTACATAAAATAAATTCTTATCTACCCTTCTCATAAATTATTTATTTTTTGTTCTCGTAGTATCCATACATAACCATATTCACATCTATATGGTTTATGTCATTAATTTTCCCAAAAAAATCTTCACAAAACTTTTTCCACAGTTTCACCATTGTTTTACATTTCAAAACACTATGTTCTGTTGTCTCTTTCTCCTCACAAAATAAACAAACCCTTTCAACTTTATTTTTAGATGGCATAGGTTCATATTAGGCTATCTGCCCTAGGGCATTTATAAGCCTAGCCAGAGTGTGTTTGGCTTTCGTCACCCATTTTAAATTAATTTTGCTATGCCCTTTTTCGAGGTTAGTATACTGTGCCTCTGTCTAACAGTGACACAGAAGTGATACCCGGGGTAAACCTACGATCTCCCATCCACTCATCAAGATTCCTCTTGAAGAGAGTCAATGAGGGACTCTGCCTAACCTGGACTAGCATATTACCCTTTACTTGTAACTAACTTATTACCAGTCTCAGTAGGAAATCCTGGCACTCTATTCTCTTGGTACTCCACTTTTCCCTTAACTTTGATGGCTTTGATCACTACATCTGGTAAACTGTCCCATGGATTTACATAATAATATTGTTTTATTACATTATTATATCACAGCCTTCTATCTTTCTTTGTTTCATCAATTTTTATTCCCTGTGTTAGTGTTTTTCTTGATCATTTTTTTTTAGTGTCTAAAATTACATATTCTTGTTCTTTTTTTCTTATTTTCATCATCTCCCAGAACTTTCTATATGTATATTTAAACATTCTCACTATTAACTTCAAATTCTCTCCCATTACCCACTCTTTACAAATTTAAACAAGTAGAATAAACAAATGGATTTAGTTACCCCAACCTCCCTTCATCTTTATTCATTTACAGCCCATCTCCTTTCCCTGGATTTAATCTTGAACATCATATGAGAGAAAACACCCAGTGGGCAATTTCCTTTTCTTATTTTTCTGGGATCATATAAACATTTGACATGTATGCTATTTCCCATTAACACAGAATCCACTAGATAAAACCTTCTCCTGAATGCTAATCTAAATGTCCTTCACAGAAGGCATATTTCTCCCATCTCTTTTAGCAAAATCTCCCATCATTTTTTGCAAATGTTATCATTAGTAAACATTCTTCATTCATTGGAAAATATAACCCCCAAATTTTCACCATATCACCCAACTCTTACATTTACATTTTCCCATTTCCTTCAAACATTCATTTAGATAAACCAAAACTTCCCTCATCATTATTTCATTCTTAACAACAACTACTATATTGTCTGCATATGTCAAAACTACTGGAATCACCACATCCTTTTGCATCACATAACTAACAACTTTCATTTTATAAGCCACTTCACTCAGTAGTAATGGCAGCAGATTGGGGAAATCAGAAGAAGCTGAGAATAGAGATAGATGGGAAGATAGTGGAACAGGTAAACAGCTTCAAGTATCTGGGAGGGGTGGTTGAGGAGAAGGGTAGTCTGAATGAAGAGGTCAAAGCTAGAATCAGAGGGGCTGCAGCCAACTGGCATAGAGTATCAGGTGTAGTATATGACAGAAGAATGCCAAAGAAGCTGAAAAGTAAGGTGTACAAGACAGTGGTGCGACCAGTACTACTGTATGGTACAGAAACCTGGGCAATAAAGGCAGAACAGTTGAAGAAGCTAGAGGTGATGGAAATGAAGTGCCTGAGAAAGGTGGTAGGATGCACACTGCGGGACAGGTGAAAAAATGAGGACATAAGAGCAGAAGCCAAAGTAGCCCCAATTGCAGAAAAGATCAAAGAAAACAGATTACAATGGTATGGGCACATGTGTAGAAAAGCAGAAGACAATCTAGTGATTTGTGACAGACAGGAAGAAGGTAAGAGGAAGCGAGGGCATCTAGCAAAGAGGTGGATGGATTGTGTGAAAGAAGATCTGCGACATTCAGGCATGAGTGTTGAAGAAGGCAAGAGAGTGGCACTGAATCGAGAGAGTTGGCGACAGTTAATACGATACCCCAACCCCATGTAAATGGGAAAAAGGGGATGATGATGATGATGATGATGATGATGATGATGACTCAGTATTGCATTCATTACCAATGCAAACAATATTCCATTCACAGGACATGCTTGTCTTACATCACACTTCATGCATATTTCTTTACTCAGCCACCCATTCGCTAACACTATCACTCTATTACATTGATAGGCTGGCATACACACCCTGCTAATTCTATTGCCTATTCCATACTTCTGCATACCATCCCACAAAGCATTACTCCCTACTGTATCAAATGCCTTGCTGATATCACCTATCATAAGTTTCATATCCTCCCTTTAACTTATAATATCATCCATAATTTCTCTTAAAATCAATAACAATTCTTCACCTTCCTTCCCTTTTATACCATATATAATTTCTTCCCTAATTCTACCTTCCATTCTCCTCTGTATTATTCTCATAAAAATATAATCTATGTTATTTAGTATGATGGGTCTCCAAGTTTTTTTTTTCATTTTTCTTATCTTTCTTCCATATAAATGTTAATATGCCACTACATCACTCTCCATAACCAAACAAACTCTTCATTCAGACATTCATTCAGTACATTTACAAAATACTCTCTTTGCCATTTCATGAATTAATTGGACATTCCATACCCTACCCAATCTTGGCCTGATACTGAATCAACATTTATTTTCCTAAGTACTTCATCCAATTCATAAGAGAATGAGAGGGAGAGAAGGTTGGATGATGTAGGGATAGTGAATCATGAAGTACAATGGATTAGCAAGGAGGAAGTAAGGATAGCTATGAAGAGAATGAAGAATGGAATGGCTGTTGGCCCAGATTACATACTTGTGGAAGCATGGAGGTGTTTAGGTGAAATGGCAGTGGAGTTTTTAACCAGATTGTTTAATGAAATCTTGGAAAGTGAAAAGATGCCTGAGGAATGGAGAAAAAGTGTTTTGGTACCGATTTTTAAGAATAAGGGTGATGTGCAGAGCTGTAGTAACTACAGAGGGATTAAATTGATCAGTCACAGCATGAAGTTATGGGAAAGAGTAGTGGAAGCTAGGTTAAGAAGGGATATGATGATTAGTGAACAGCAGTATGGTTTCATGCTGGGAAAGAGCACTACAGATGCGATGTTTGCTCTGTGAGTGTTGATGGAGAAGTACAGAGAATGTCAGAAGGAGTTGCATTGTATTTTTGTAGACTTGGAGAAAGCATATGACAGGGTGCCTAGAGAGGAGTTGTGGTATTGTATGAGGAAGTCAAGAGTGTCAGAGAAGTATGTAAGAGTGGTACAGGATATGTACGAGGGTAGTGTGACAGAGGTGAGGTCTGCGGTGGGAGTGGCAGATGCGTTTAAGGTGGAGGTGGGGTTACATCAAGGATCAGCTCTGAGCCCTTTCTTATTTGCAATGGTGATGGACAGGTTGACAGACGAGATCAGACAGGAGTCCCCATTGACTATGATGTTTGCAGATGACATTGTGATCTGTAGTGAGAGTACGGAACAGGTAGAGGAGACCCTAGAGAGATGGAGATGTGCTCTAGAGAGAAGAGGAATGAAGGTCAGCAGGACTAAGACAGAATATATGTGTGTGAATGAGAGGGAGGATAGAGGAATGGTGAGGATGCAAGGAGTAGAGGTGGCGAAGGTGGATGAGTTTAAATACTTGGGGTCAATAGTTCAGAGTAATGGTGAGTGTGGAAGAGAGGTGAAGAAGAGAGTACAGGCAGGATGGAGTGGGTGGAGAAGAGTGTCAGGAGTGATTTGTGACAGACGAGTATCTGTAAGAGTGAAAGGGAAGGTCTACAAGAGGGTAGTGACACCAGCTATGTTATATGGGTTGGAGACAGTGGCATTGACAAAAAGGCAGGAGTTTGAGCTGGATGTGTCAGAGTTAAAGATGTTAGGATTTGCACTGGGTGTGATGAGGGTGGACAGGATTAGGAATAATGGTAACAGAAACGAAGAAAAATGCTGAATTGCTTCACCACAAAATGAAAAACACAGCAGCCACTGAAAAAAGAATTTATTCCTCTAGCGCCTTGGCCACAATTAGCCTTCAAGGAGTAACATACAGAATTTAAAAACAGTTTATATAGTCCCAGCTCCAATTAAATAAACAATTAAACAATTAAACAATTATATAAATAAATACAACTTTAAAGTAACACACAGCATTAGGAATAAGTATATTAGAGGGTCAGCTCAGGTTGGAAGGTTTGGAGACAAACCCAGAGAGGTGAGATTGCGTTGGTTTGGACATGTGCTGAGGAGGGATGCTGAGTATATTGGGAAAAAGATGCTAAGGATGAAGCTACCAGGTAACAGGAAAAGAGGAAGGCCTAAGATAAGGTTTATGGATGTAGTGAGAGAGGACATGAAGGTGGTTGGTCTGACAGAGCAAGATGCAGAGGACAGGAAGAAATGGAAACAGGTGATCCACTGTGGCGACCCCTAACAGGAACAGCTGAAAGAAGAAGATGATGATGATGATGACTTCATCCAATTCATAAAAGGAATTTCGTTTTCAAATTCTTTCTTAACTCATTCTGAATTTTTTTTAAACTTTCCGTTCTCTCTTATTTTCCTTCATTTAACTTTCTTTGTGCTGTACGACAATACACATAATTTACTCGTGTTCTTTTAACCTCTTCTTTTACATTTGTTGTTTCCCTCATTATATTAATATCCTCCTTGACTATTTTGCCCAAATATGCAGCTACCTCCTCCCTTCTTCCTTGTAAATAATATGTCTGATGAAGCAGTAATTATTTTTTTTATTTCTTTTATATATTTCTTTTCCATATCATAATATTCTCTAAATTCTCTAAGAAATGTCTATACATTTTCCTGTACTTCACTATCTCTTCCTTTCTTACATCATCCTGCCACTGAAAAAAAAACACTTTTTATACATATTTTTAAATTCAATGCACCATTCACACCAGATTTTGGAGTCAATGCACCATTCAGACCAGTTTTTGGAGAAGTCCTTCATGGTTATATGATCATTCCATAACTGCAATACTTCTCACTCTCAAATTTTATCTCATAATTTCTTATTCTATTTCCTTTCCTGTTTGAATATACTCCCTTTCTTTCATCACCTTCATCCAAACTGCTAAATGATCTGAAAAAGCTGTCACAACTGTATTACTGTCTGCTACCCCTAAGCCTTTTGATAATATAAAATAATCAATTTCAGATTCAAGTGCTCCCCTTCTATAAGTTCATTGACTTTTGCTAAACACAGCTAATTTACTACATTGTATCGCTTTCTGTATTTTTTACATCTTTTCCTTTATTTTTACACTTTCCCCTTAAATCACAATTAAAGTCCCATGCAATTATAATTTTCTTGTTAACCACCACATACTCAAATATTTAATTAAACAGATTATCTCTTTCCTTGCTAGTTATATATGCATACTCAAATATTTAATTAAACAGGTTATCTCTTTCCTTGCTAGTTATATATGCATATAATGGTATAATTCTGTAAATATTCTTTCCACCTTACATCTACAATAGTTAACCTTCCCAGCCTTACCAATATTACATCTAGTATCTAGTATATTCCAAAGACATGTGTCTGGAGTATTTCTCCCTGGGTCTCTGCTGAAAATAAGCTCTGTCCTAGTCAGACTTTCCTGGTCAACAAATGTTAAATAAATGAATAAATAAATAAATAAATAAATATTCATTGTTTTTACACAACACAGCCACTCCAAAACAATGTTCACTTCCTAAGTTCCATATTATATTTCCACCCCACATGTTTTTCCTGTTTGCAGTCTTTCTTCACTTGTCAGGAATCTTGCATCCTAGGTTCATAGGTTCATAGGTTCATATTAGGCTATCTGCCCAACTCACATGTACTGGGATTTTGTTCCACAGCATAGGGAGTCTCTGGGTGATGAATCTGTCCCTCCAGCACATTCTATTTATAACCATGTCAAGGTTTAAGTCTTTGTCTCCAAACCTTCTAACAGAATAACACCCACATCACATTTAGCAGAACATTTCAGTACACCTATCCTTCTTACTGTGTTAATAATACTGTTCACATTTACTGAAAATTCTCTAAAATTGTTGTTTTCCTTCTTTTTAAGTTTGGGGGAAATTGGTTCATAGTTCATAGATTCATAGGTAGGTACTAGGCTATCTGCCCAAAGGCATTTATAAGCCTTGCCAGAATGTGTTGGCTTTCGCCACCCCCTTAGATTAGTTCCCTGTGCCTCTGTCCAGCAGAGCCGCTGAAGTGATCCCCAGGGTAAACTTTCTGTTTCCCATCCACTCGTCAGGGTTTCTCCTGAAGAGTGTTAGCGAGGAGCTCTGCCTAATGTAGATTAGAATCTTGTTCCAAAGCATGGGAAGTCTCTGGGACAGGAATCTATCCCTCCAGCACATCCTATTTATTGTTGTGGTGAGGTTTAGATCCCTAGAGCATGTGGCTTGAGGGGATAAGGTTTTCTTTAGGTGGAGCATGTGCATCAATTCTGGGTTGGACATGGCCTTGCATGTCAGGCAGAGATCACCTCTGAGTAGGCGGTATGCAACCGAGTACAGCTGAAGTTTCTTCAGTCAAGCTGCATAGGGCATCTGTTTGAGGCCAGTGATTCTCTTGGTGAGGTACTTCTGTGGTCTTTCCAGCTGTTGCAGGTGTCTTGTAAGGTACATCCAAAATGGGACGTTGTACTCTATGATGGGTCTGATGAGTGATGAGTAGAGGGGCACAATGACCTCTTTTGATCTGGATGTGAACCCTTTTGTGATTAGGTGGGCCACATAGAAGGATTTTCTAACCACTTTGGCAATGTGATTATCAAAGGAGAGATTACTATCTACTTGGGTCCCCAGATCCCTTATTACATTTTCCGTATTTAGGGGACTACCACCTATGTGGTAGTTTGTGAGTATTTTGTTTTTATCCAAAGAGGATGACTATGCACTTTTTGGCATTTAGCTTGAGGTCATGGTTTTGACACCAGGTATCCGTCTCAGTGAGACACTTTTGGAGGATGTCTGCATCTGCTGGAGAGTCAATTATAGCCCCTAGTTTGCAGTCATCTGTGAACTTGGTCAGCCATAGTCCTCCTGTGCTTGCCTATACCTCTGAGAGGTATATGCTGAACAGGAGGGGTCCTAGGACTGAGGCCTTGGGAACACCATTTGTAACTGGTTTAGAGTCAGACCTAGCTCCTGCAACTCTCACCATGTGGGTTCTGTCCATGAACCAGTTGGCAACCCATCTTGTGACATAGGGTTTATGTTCAGGCTGGTGAGCTTGTCTGTAATACCAGAATGGGGAATGGTGTTGAAGGTCTTTGCAAGGTCTAGGTAGGCTGCGTGTACCACCTTTCCCTTGTCTATAGCCTTGGTAACTGTCTCAAAGATGTCCATCAGGTTTAGGAGGCATGATCTGCCCTTAACAAAGCCGAACTGGGTAGGGTCCAAAGTTTGGAGAGTCCTAATGTCTCTGTTAATGAGTTCCATGATGATGCACTACATAGCCTTGCAGACCAAGCTAGTCATGCTTATAGGGCGATGGTTTCTGGGGTTTGTTGTGGCTTTACCTTTGTGGAGGGGAATAACCATTGCTGTGCTCCACTATATGGGTGTGTAGCCTGTGGAGAGGCTGAGTTTGAACAGTGTGTTTAGGTGAGGGATTAGTTCGTCTTTGAGCTCATGTAGGACGCAGCCTGGCACAATGTCCAGTCCCATTGATGCTGTGTTTTTGGCTTTGGAGAGGGCTCTTTTAACCTGAGTGTTTGTGATTTCAGGGGCTCTGTATTCTTCTGGTATGGTTATGGGCCCTTTTGGGGGTGAGAGGAGGGTGAAGTTTGCACTGAACCTGTCTGCCAGGATGTTGGTGATATCGGTCGGTTCAGTATATTTTGTGACATTCTGCTTTAGCTCCGAGCAGATCTGAGCATTGCCACTTAGATTCTTGACATAGCTAAAGAATGCCTTGTGGTGGAGTCCTTGGCAATTTTTCTTTCGAAGCTCGCCTTGGATGATTTTATGAAGGATCGTAGTTTCTTGCTGATACTGATCAGGGATGTCTTCCCTTCTTGGGATTTTACTCTTTTCTGTACTAGTTTCCTCCTTCTATTTATAGCTTGTCCACCACACTGGTTTCCTTTTCTTGGAGGAGTGAGTCTTGGTTTTGCTTGGGATAGCACAATCCATGCATTCTTGTAGGTGCCAGTAGAATGCATTAGTAAAGGATTTTTCAGCTTGGACAGTGTTATCCTTTAGCATTGGGGCTTTGAAACTTTTCACCTTGGTCTTAAGTAATGTGAAGTTTGCTTTTGAAAAGTTTGTCATGGTGGTTTCCTTGTCTGGGTGTGGGGGTGGAATGTGGATATCCAAAGTGATTTGTTTATGGTCAGATGTAACCAGCGAGGGGTTGACCTCCAGTGTGGAATACCAGTCGCCCATGTTGGTGATGACCAGGTCCAATATGTTGTCACCTCTGGTGGGAGTGTTGACCAGTTGATCAAGGGCGTTTGAGTTTATAAATTCTAGGAAATGTTGGGCAAGGGAGTTAGTACTTGAGTAGTTCTCACAGTTAATGTTTGGGTAATTCAAATCACCCAATATTAGGGTGTTTGGTAGGACCTTTATGTTTCCCAGTGTTTCCAGAAATGCGGAATGGGGCTCCTGGGACATGGTGAGTGATCTGTAGCAAGCTACAGTTTGAATTGCAGTTTTGCCCATTGTTAGTTGCATGTGGATGATCTCTGAAGCATTGTGCTGTGCCACTAACCTGGAGGTGTGGGTATCCTTGATGAATATGGATACACCCCCACCTTTTGTATTTTGTTCCAGGTTCTGTGTCCAAAATGTATGGTATGAGTTGTAGCCTAGTAGTGCCAGGGTGCTCTCTGGAGCCTTAAACCAGGTTTCTGTTACTGCGCATATATCGATTTTCTCCATACTGAGGAGTGCCTCGAGTGCGTGCATTTTGATATTTAGACTTCTGACATTGAGTAGCATTACCCTAAGTTTTTTGTTACTTGTGCTATTTACAGTGGTGGGTTTGTCTTTTGAGCCTTGCCTAAAAAAGGCACTATGGGGGTGGCAAGAGCCTTGGCCAGTATTTGAAAGTCTAAGGGTGACAGGTGCAAGCCATCTCTAGTGAAGCAGTGTGGCTTGTCGAGCATGTCATCCCAGGTGGACAGACACTAGATCCCCTTTGAATGACACCAGAAACTTAGCCAGTTGTTGAAATTGATATTTTTTTCTTCATACCGTGGTATCATTCTTGGTGAGGGCAGGATGCTACTCAGGGTCAGGGTCATACTGACCTGGGCTACGTGATCAGAGAGCTCTTCCATGTCTCTTTTCATGTAGTCCAGGGAAGTACGGCTCAGGTCATTCACACCAACATGGACAATGACAGAGTCATATTTGTACTTGTTCTGGAGTGACCTGAGTGCTTGTGTTATTTGGTGGATCCTGGCACCCGACAAGCAACTAACAGTAACATTCTCCTTATTCAGCCTAGTGAGTGGGATGTCACCTATTACTAGTATGTTGGGTATGTTATTTTGCCTTAAGGGCTGTAATTGCATGGAGCACTGGTTTTGTGAAATATGTGTTTCATGGTTTGTGTTGGGGGGGTGGAGGTTGCTTGGATGTCTGCTTTGGAGGTCTCTGTTGCTTTTGCAGATTTTTATTTAGTACCTCCGAGTATGTTTTCATGCATTTATGTGTGTGTTTTGCCAGTGCTCGTTTAATGGGTTTATGTGAGACTGGTGATGTGATGCAAGTATTTCCCTTCTCCTCTTGACTGTCTGATCCAGTCTTGGGTTGAGAAAGCTTAGCCTCCAATTTGGCTGTATAATTGCATCTCTCGTATGTATTAGTGTTTGGTGGTAGGAGGAGAGGGTTGTCTGTGTACATGAGGCAGTTTTAACATTGCCTCAAAATTCCCAGATTCACCAGTTGGACTGGAGAGTACACCTAAAACTGCCCTTTGGACATACCTGGATAGGTGAAGTGAACTATTTTACTGAATGGCTGGTAAGGTCAAATAGAGAGCCTTGTCCTTCTGTATAGTATAGGGGGGTCTAGTGCTAGGGTTTATAAGTGCTTGCTATGAGTTTTGAGCATGTGCCAGGCTGAGAAATGAATGGCTTGAGTGCTTAAGTTGAAAGTTTGGCTAGTTCCAAGGGAAAAATTAAAGAGACTTTGTGGAGCCAGGAATAGTTATACCCTAGCTAACCAGCACTGCCCAGTGCTCAAAACCAGGCAAATGCATTTTTTATAGCAGGGAAATGAAAGCGATAGAAATTAGCCCGAAATGGCCAATAAGCTACTAATTTCTGGGGTGAAACCACTCCTCCAGGGACAGATAGGCTGCTCTAAGCTCCCCTCTCTCACAGGTGAACAGAGAAACTTCCTTCTATCCAAGTAAGGTATGGGCAAACACAGAGATTTGTAACACAGCCCTGAATTCAGCACTAACCTGAAAACTGGACTATACTAGCCTAGAAAGGTGGGAAACAAGTATATTTGTTTTTTTTTTGTTTTTTTTTTTTTTGATCTTTTTTTCAAAAAATAAAGCAGATACAATCCAAAAAATGCTTTAAATGCACAGAAAAGGATACTTATTGGTATATATCTCAGATCAGGGTTGTAGTCAATGCCCCTAGTAATAAAATAGGAAGAAACACAAATACAGTAAAAGCAGATGAATAAAGTGCAATTTATATATATATATATATATATATATATATATATATATATATATATATATACAATAGAAAATGAACAAACTGATTTAAACAAGTTACCCAATTAACCAGAAAAAAGCTCAAAACTAAGCCCTGTTCCTGCAGTCTTCAATCAGACAAGTTCTAACTGCACACCCCTGCTACTAGGGTGCAGGGGAACCTTCTCCAAAAAAAGATGGCCTGGATCAGTGCTCAAGTTATACAACCAAAGCTAGATTCAGCAGGCCTGAATCTGGTCTATACTACAGCAACAAGGCACACCAATTTCAGAAAGAAACAGTTCACATAAGCAGGCACAATAAGCCTGTGACCAGAAATTCCCAGCTCAGAAGGGCAGAACCCAGCCTCTCCTCCCACAAGAGTGCAGACCACAAACCTTCTTACTGTAGAATAACTGGCCTGAAGCCCAAGTCCTTAAACCAGAACTAATACACTTTTAGAATAGTAGACACTGAGCCTTCAATCAGCAATTCCCAGCTTAGAAGGATGTAAGCTACCTGTCCTGCCACAACAGTGCAGACCACAAACCTTCTTAATATAAAACAACCGGTATGAAGCCCAAGTGCTTAAACCAAAAGACATAGAATAACAGTTACTATTTAATCAGGCTACTACCAAGCAGTAATAAATTCAGCAGAATAAATAAAATTGAGTACTTTTAAGGAGAAGCAAAAGCAAAATAAAGTAGGAGAAACACAAATACAGTAAAAGCAGATGAATAAAGTGCAATTTTTTTTTTTTTTTTTGTTAGTGAAGTGCAAGGAGAGAGGATGGAAGAACCTAAGTGGGTTGGCCTTCTCAAATCTTCTCTCTGTATTAAGTAGAGTGAACACTAGTCTCAAAATATGATCTCACTGTACTTGGTTAAGTGAGCAAATGAGATGGACTCAGGAGGAATGTTCAAATACCGACTTACAGGAGGAGCAGGCAATTCCACAGCCACCAACACTAACACCAAAATAAGAACAGGGAGGGTGGTGGGGAACTAACTGCAGAGAGAGACACAGCACACTATTCAGTGAAACACACAATTAGGTAAGAGAAAAAAAATGAAATACAGTACTTTTAAAACTGCACGTTTGTACTTAACTTCAGCTTCTAATGCAGGTGATTGTAGCCAACCAGGTCTCTCAGAAGTTGAGCATAAAATGAATACTCAAGCTTGACGGCTAGCACTTAAAGTACAGAGGAAGCCCTCTAGGCTGTTAAATATCAGATAACAAAGAAGTGAGAAGACCACCACCCTCTTATAGCAGAGAGACACACAGCACACTATTCAGTGAAGCACACAATTAGGTAACAGAAAAAATGAAAACCAGTACTTATAAAACTGCAAATTTGTACTTAACTTCAGCTTCTAATGTGATGGTAGCCAACCAAGTCTCTCAGAAGTTGAGCATAAAATGAATTCTCAAACTTTGTGGATAGCACTTAAAGTACAGAAGAAGCCCTCTAGGCTGTTAAATATCAGATAACAAAGAAGTGAGAAGACCACCACCCCCCCCCTCTTATAGCAGAGAGGCACACAGCACACTATTCAGTGAAACATGCAATTAGGTAACAGAAAAAATGAAAACCAGTACTTTTAAAACTGCAAGTTTGTACTTAGCTTCGGCTTCTAATGCAGGTGATTGTAGCTAACCACGTCTCTCATAAGTTGAGCATGAAATGAATTCTCAAACTTTGTGACTAGCACTTAAAGTACAGAGGAAGCCCTCTAGGCTAACAGTTAAATATCAGATAACAAAGAAGTGAGAAGACCACCACCCCCTCTTATAGCAGAGAGACCACAGCACACTATTCAGAGAAACACACAATTAGGTAACAGAAAAAATTAAATACAGTACTTTTAAAACTGCAAATCTGTACTTAACTTCAGCTTATAATGCAGGTGATTGTAGCCAACCAAGTCTCTCAGAAGTTGAGCATAAAAATATTTTTATAAAAACTAAATATTTTTAAATGTTTGTTTTCTTGTTTTTACTCTTTCCTCAATTGAATATTTTCTGGGTTTATGTACAAATAATCCTTGGTCCTCATAATCAGATTTTTCATTGGCTAAAACTTCAAAATAATATTGGTATCAATCACTTCTCCTGACCTCTCTTCCTGGATGCATTCTCTCAGCTCATTTTCCTCCTTCCATATTTCCCCTCCCCCACATTTTTTCTTCTTCAATAGTTTCTTCTTCACCTAGTTAAGCCTTTCCTCAGCCTCTTGTTGTCTTGCCTCATGTATGTTTTTTTCCATACCCCCTTCTTTTTATTATTTACTGTTTGCTCTTGACAATCCACCCAAAAGTGTCCCTTTTTACACAGCCCGCGTTAAGGCACACACCTTCTTGCTGTATTCCTTTTTCCCTCACATTGGTTACATTGTGCCTTGTCATAATCATTAATTAAATGAGAAAAGTCCCCACAAAAGAAACATAATTTAGGCTGGCCAGCATATATTAATGTCCCTCTATGACCAGCCACAGAAATAACACTTGCCAAGTGTTTCTTTGTGGGGGAGTTTTTTCACATTTCAAAACAACTTCCAACCTCCACCCTCAGTTTCATACGTTTCTCTCATCTTTGACTTTCACAATATTATCAACAGTTTCACACAGACCCTGCATGCACTTTTAAGCATCTTCTTCTTCCAGTTCATCAGTTCTAAACTACAAAGTAACATGTTTTAACATTAAGCTGCTACCAAAAAACATATATTTGATCCACAAATAAATGTCCTTCTTTTTGTTTCACAGTTCTACACATTTCATCATCAGTACATCAATCTCAAATGTTGTCACAAAAACTACCTGCCCCAATATGTATAAAAATGGAATTTCTTGAGCTTTAAAACCCAGTGCAGTTAATAAAGTGTCCCATACATATCTGCCAATTACAGTGTCATTTTGTTCTTATTCTCACACTTTATCTTCTCTTATTTAAAAAAAACATTTGTACTTGCAGTTTATTACTGAACTCCTTTTTGCCTGCTGTCACTGCTGCATATGTTTTTGTTACTACATTATCTGCCGCCACAAAACCAGACACTTTCTCCATTTGTTGCAGCTTTTCTCTTTTACTTTCTTTCACTGTTGCATAGGTTTAACTGCTGCATTCTCTGCTGCCACAGCACCTAGTTCCTTTTCCACATTACCATCCACAGCACTTCCAAAAACAGTTATCTGCAATCTCATCTCATGAAACTGCGATCTATCACTTGAATTATCCTACTCCATTATCTTTAACAGAATATCATCTGCAAGCCCTCCTGACACCAGCTCTGTTACCTGCACCACTTCATTAGCCTTGCTTACTTCCTTCTCCATGGAGACAGCTAAACGCTGCTCATTTATAATACCCACTACACAATTTATCTTTGTTTGTATTCTGAAGCTCCATATGAAACAACTCTTTCTCCAAATTCTCTCTTTGCACCTCCAAATTCTCCATACCTTTTCTCTCCTCCTCCTCCATGCTGCTTCTTCCCTTAGACCTCTTTCTGTTCTGGTGTAGGAGCCCTCAGGTGCCATCTAGCAGCTCCAAAGAAGAGGAACCGTTCCCTAATGTCCTGACCAAATTTTCCTCAGTAGTATATATACCACCCTGTGTCTCCCCTGAAAATAGACACCCAGCCAAGTGAGATTAACCTGGTCACACAAAAATAAATAAATAAATAAATAAATAAATAAATAAATAAATAAATAAATAAATAGGCTTACTGTTCAAGGGATCATTGAGGAGCATAACCCAAATTTCCAGTTTCCCCCATGCACTGTCTGGTGACTTGCTGAAGGTCACATGGTAGGCAAATGAGGGCTGAGGAAATAAAACCCTGCACCACAAGAACTACAGCTCTCAATCTTAATCCCCTGTGCCAACAATCAAAGTAGATGAGTAACACAGTAAAAATAATAAAGGAAAGCAGCTAGCCCCCTAACTATAATTAATATCATATGATGTCAGTACAGCAATTAAAACAGGTCCATAATGTCTGTAAGTAGAGTCTACTGAAAGTGCTTGAATTCCAGGCAATAGAAATCCACTGTCTAAAAGTTAGTGACCTGATTGTCCTGAAGCTCACGTAGACCACTGCTCAAGTTTGAAGTAGAATATGAGTTTGGGCAGCTTTCAGCACAAGAGGAGAGAGTGGAGCTGCTGCATCTTGCCCAAACACATTATTCAAGTTTGAGCATGGTAAATGAGGCAGCTGGGTGGATAGCTGGCAATGTAGCTTAGGGTTACAGGAATTAATCCAAAGGGAGATTTAGGTTTAGGGATGGGCAGGGGAGTTTTAGATTTATGTAGTAACTGGCAATTTAGGTTTAGTGAGGGATAGTTGAGTTTTAGGTTTAGAAAGTAATCAGGAATTTTAGGGTGACAGATAGGGACTGGGTGCAACTAGAGGGAATTTAGGGTTAGGGAACAAGACAGGAGTTTTAAGGTTAGGGAGTGAGGGCTGAGGTTAGGGTTAAAAATCTGGTGGGAGTTTTAGGGTTAGAGTTAGGGCTCTGATGGGGCTATACAGTTAAAAGGGATCAGATGGTGAGAGGGCTAGATAATAAAACAGGATTAGACTGATGGGAGCTGGAGCACCTACAGTTTAGAGCAAGTAGTGAGCTAGTGTGTTGTGCACTACTGGCATGCAATCAATTGCAGTATATGCCTGTAAGTAACCTATTTAGACTTGGGGGAGATTCAGAACACTATTGACTAGTTTAATTTACAGCTCTCAACTTGGTAAAGGAAAAAGGTCTGCATTCCTTTATATAACAAGTCTATTCCTAAACAGAATAACTGATTAAGGAGAAAAAAAATCTAACTCCCTTATCAGCAGTCATTGTCTATCTTATGATGTAATGCACCTTATTTTAACCAAAAAATGCCATGTCATTCACATTTTTCTGAAAAATGAACAAACTCATCAGTATGTGGTCAAAATGATAACTGTCTCAGTGTCATCTCCATTTTCCATGTCAGAAGTACATGCTCATCTCTTTTCATGTAGCTTTATAAGGCGCATACAGGCATCAGATGTCACCATTATGAAATACAAAGAATTTGGGTCACAAGACCATTTACACCTTGCCAACACCCATTTTCATGTTGTACCACCTTCTCAAGAAGGGCAAAGCAGGTCCCTCATGGAGTAAATGTATGAACACGCATCCAATCATGTAGGTTTAATATGAAGAAGGCCAGGGTGTCAGTTTGTTTACCTTATAGAGAACATTTGCTCCAGAGGTGGGGTAGAAGGAGGGTAATAGCTTTGTCTCTCCAATCTTCACAATCTTTTATTTATATATATCTTTACCTAGTTCTGGTATTAATGAGGCTATCTGACTTGAAGATGCTGGAAATCATCAAGGATGGGGTCCCTTGTGGTGCAAAACACAAGGCACTGACTTTGTGTCTGACTGTTTTGGCTAGAGGCACAGAGAAGTAGACACAGAAATAGCTAGCTTAATAGACAGATGGCTGGGCAGATGGATAGGAGTGTAAGTTCAAGGACAGTAATTGCCATAGGTTCATAGGTTGTTACTAGGCAATAACGACTAGGGCCCTTACAAGCCAGACCACATACCCCAAACTATTAGGGTCCTAAGTATTGTGGGTGTCTATATGGAGAGGCATGTTAGTAGGGAGGTAAGCAAGGTATTTATAGAGGCATTAGGATAATACTTTTCTTATTAATGCCCTCTGTCCATGAGGAACATGGGAACCAAACAGAAGTTAAATTTACAATTTCCCATTCAATTCTCAAGGTTTCATTTGAATAGGATCAGAGATGAACACTGTTGCACATAGCTTGGGAGCGTATTCCATAGGGCAGGGATCCTTTGGGACACATATCTGTTTCTCTAGCACGTTCTGTTTATGTCACAAGTAAAGCTTACATCCCTGGATCTAGTGCTTCTGATACAGTTTGTTTTGCACATCTGCAACATATCCATCAGGGCTGGGTCTGAATAAGCCCTGTAAGCCAGGCAAAGATCTATTCTCAGCTGTCAGTTGGAGACTAAATACAGAAACAGAGCCTTTTGATGATCAATGTAGGACAGGGTAGTCATGTCATGAATTATCTTTGTGAGAAACCTTTGTGAGTATTCCAATTGTTGCAAGAGTATGGTTAGGTACATGCCAAAGAGGGCATTGTACTCAATGACAGTTCTGATAAGGGCAGAGTAGAGTGGTACTACAACTTCTGTGGACCAGAATGCAATACTCTTACCTATAAGTTAGGCAACATAGAATGATTCTCTTACTTTATTGACTATGTGTTGGTCAAAGGCCAGATTGCAGTCTGCATATGTTCCCAGATCCCATACAACTGGGTCAACTCTTAGGAGTGTTTAATCAATTGAGTAATTAACTTGAGTTGACAGTTTCCCAAAGGGGGTTATAATGCATTTCTAGTACTGAGTTTTTGACCATGGCTTTGGCACCATTTAGTTGTCTGTGTTAAATCTTCTTGCATGATGTTAGTGTATGGGAAGAAGCTGTAATAATGTACGGTCATCTGCAAACTTACTGACCCACAGGCTTTGAAAGTCAGCCTTAACTTCTGAGAAGTAGACGACAAACAGGAACAGGCCTAGCATGGAGCCTCACTGTACTACTCTGGTGACAGATCTGTTGATGGAGGTGGTCTCATAAATACTGACTTCATGGGTCCTGTCTGTGAGCCAGCTGATAATCCAATCAGTTATGTAGGGATTTATGCTTAGCTCAAAGAGCTTATCAACAATGCCTGAGTCTGTAATTTTTTTAATGCTTTGGCAAGGTTGAGATGCATGGTATGCACTGTTTACCCTCATCCATTGCCTTGATGACCCTCTCAAAGACGTTTACAAGGTTAAGTAGGAACATCTTTCTCTTAACAAAGTAAAATTGAGATGAGTCCAGTGTCTGTATGTCCCAATGTCCTTGTTTAGCATTTCCATGATAATTCTTTCCATGGTTTTGCATATCAAACTTGTTAGACTGATGGGTCTGTAATTCTCTGGGTTTGTTGGAGGTCCCCCCTTGTGGTGGGCAATAACTATTGTAGTCCTCCATTCATTTGAAAAGTAGTCTATTTTGAGGCTGTAGTTAAAGGGTACCTCAAGTGATCCTGATAGGTCATGTTTTAGACTGTTCAGGAGGCAACCAGGGTAGTTATCGGGAACCACTGAGGCAGTTTTCTTGGGTTTTGTAAGTTCTGCCAGCACCTAGTCCCTTCTAATAATAGGGGAAGACTGCTAGAGAGAATTTCACCTGGTGGAGGTGGGGTTAGTGGTAGTGAAGTTGTGATTGTCCTTAGCCTGCAAGATGGCCTTGTTGGACTTAATTAGACCTCTTAGTTTCTTGTTTAGTTGGATGAGAGCACTTGTCTTTAAGGGAGTTGCTCTTCCTAATTTTGGTCATGAGTTTTCTTCTTTTATTATATACCATGTTTAAGTGAAGATTCTACCAAGGGGGTGTTTTAGTGTTTGTTTTGGGTTTACTTCTGGTAGGTACAACAGCCTCTATGCAGCCATTCACAAGTTTGTATAGGGACTGTGAATAATTCAACGTAGGTAGTTGTGTTCTCAAGGTAAGGAGGAGCCTTGAATGTTGCCAAACTGTCACTTAATAACGTCTATATCATAACATCAACAGCTTAAATTGTCGAATCCTAAAGCATCAACACCTGAGCATCGAAAGTTAACAATAGCGAACGGCCACATCATCGAATTCCTTCCTCAGAAAAGAATTCAGGTGGTCGTCTGCAAAAAAAATAAACAAACACACCCAAACATAGTGGGGGGCTTCGCCCCCCACACCCCCCTAACTAAATATACCAACTCTGAGATCACTCTACACTGGGGAAAGGGCAAATCCCCAATAATGGCCACGTGAATTCTTTCACGCGGAAAGAATTCAATGATGTGGCCGTTCGCTATTGTAAGTGTTCAACGCTTAGGTGTCGATGATTAAGCATTCAACAACCTAAGGTGTCGACAATTCAATAGGAACCCACTTAATAGGATATAGTTTGCCATAGAATAGCTCCTAACTGTTACTGGATTAGCTGGGTTTTCCAGATTGATTTTTTTTCTTCAAAGGAGACAAGCTTTATGATCTGACCACTCTAGTGAGGATGTGATACAGGGGGGTTGTAGTTCTCTCACATGTCAGTGAGTAACAGATCCAGTGTGTTTGATCCTTTTGTTTGAATGTACACTATCTGCTCCAGGGTGCTTGTGTTAATGAGGTCCTGGAAGCATTGTGTCTATAAGTTTGAGGCAGTGTACGTTTCACAGTCTATAGAGGAGTACTTGAAGTCACCCACAAATAGGGTGCTTGATTGGATGGTGAACCCCTCTAGTAGGGTTAGGTAAGGTTGTGAGACTCTAGAGGCATAAATGGTGACCTGTAGCTAGCCATGATATGGTGAGGGATATTATCTATGGTGACATATATGCAGATGAGCTCCATGGTCTCAACCTGTTTAAACTTTTTAACTTTGTTACTAATGTAGATAGACGCCTACACCTTTGGCCCCAGTCTGTGTTGTTTTTGGTCTAAATGTGGGGAAGCCACTGTAGCCTTGCACTGCCAGAGTACTTTCTATTACTTTAACCCAAGTCTCTGCCATGGCACACATGTTTACATCCTCAAGAGTGAGGGTTAGAAGGTTGTGGAGGTTTTTTTTTTTTAGGAGCCTGGCATTGAGTGGTAACACCTTAAAGCTGCTTGGAGACTATTTCACTATGCTGTTAGTTTTGCCTTTTTGGCATTGGCTAAAAAAAGCTCTGAGGGTGTGGATAAACTTTTATCCAGGGGGAGGACAGGTGCAGCCGATCCTTGGCAAAGTAACATTGTGTTTTGACCATGTCCTTCCATGCTCACAGATATTGGATCTCCCTGGAGTGTGAAATAGGATCATAGGACGTTACTAGGCTATTGGCCCTGAGACCCTTACAAGCCTATCCAAGACTTTGACCCATGTTCCAACAAATCAGCACTCAATGCCACTGTCCAGCAGGGACACGGGTGAAATCCTAGGGGTGTATTTTCTGTTCCTCATCCAATTTTCCAGGTTGTGCTTAAAAAGGTTTGCTGAGGTACTCTGCTTGACATGGAGATGGAGTCTATTCCACAAAAGGGGGAATCTCTGGGACACAAATCTGTCCCGCCAACAAGTCCTTTTGTTGTCACAGACCAGGTTGAGGTTGCGTGTATGGGCTACTCTAATGGAGCTTGATTTTTGGATTTGCAGCAGTGTCATCAAGACGGGGTCTGGGATTGTTTTATATGCCAGACAGAGATCACCTCTGAGGAGTCTGTAGGAGACTGAGTAGAGGGACAGGGCCTTTAGCCTATCTATGTAGGGTAGATGTTTGAGGCCCTGGATTCTCCTGGTGAGGAACCTCTGTGGTCTCTCCAGCTGCTGCATGTGCTTTGTGAAGTACATGCTGAAAGGGGAATTGTACTCAGTAATGAGTCTTATAAGGGAGGACTACAGGGATGTTATGACCACCTTGTTCCTGGATGAGATACCTTTACTAATAAGGTAAGCCATGTAGAAAGCTTTCAGTACAATGGAGGCAATATGGTGGTCAAAAGTGAGTTTGCTATCAACCTGGGTGCCCAAGTCCCTCACGAATGATTGTGTGCTTAGGACCTTATTATTAATGCAATAATTTGAGGGGATGTCACTCTCCCCAAAGGGGATGATTATGCATTTTTTGGCATTACGTTTGAGGCCATGTTTCTGGCACCAGTCATTTGTTTGTGTGAGACCCTCTTGGAGGATATACACATCACTAGAAGAATTGATGACAGCACCCAGCTTGCAGTCATCTGCAAATTTGGTTGGCCATAGCCCACTGGTGTTGGCCTGCACCTCAGAAAAGTATATCCCAAACAACAGAGGCCCAAAGACTGATCCCTGAGGGTACACTGCTCGTTATGAGTCTACTGCTTGAGGTGGCTTCCCCTACTTTGACTAGGTAGGTTCTATCAGTGAGCCAGTTTGCTACCCACCTGGTAACATATGAATTTATGCCTAGTTGAGAGAGTTTATCTATTATACATGAGTGGGGAATAGCACTGAAGGCTTTGGCTAGGTCAAGGTAGGTGGTGTGCACTATCTTCCCCTCATCCATGGCTTTGGTGACTGTCTCAAAGAATCCGACCAAATTTAGCAGGCATGACCTTCCCTTGACAAAACCTAACTGTGTGGGATTGAGTGTTTAGAGGTTGCCAATGTCCTTTTCAATGAGGTCCTACTCCATGGCCTTGCAGATCAAGCTTGTTAGGCTGATGGGTCTATAATTTCCTGGATGGGTGGATGCTCCACCTTTGTGCAAAGGGATGACAGTGGCTGTTCTCCACTCAGCTGGGATGAAGCCAGTACTCATGCTTTGGTTGAATAGGGTGCCTAATGGTACTACAGTTCTTGACTGAGTTTGTGTGGGATGCAGCCTGGGATGTTATTGGGTCCCATGGAGGCTGTATTCTTTGCCTTTGAGAGGGCAGTGATGACTTGCTTCCTAGAGATAAGGGGAGGGGGGAGGTGTTGGGGATGTCCTGATTTACTGATGGGGGGACAGTGGGGTGAAGTTTTCACTGAACCTGTCTGCCAGCAGGTTGGTTCTATCAACGGCATCTGGGTATGTGGTGTCCTTGACAACCAGTTCTGAGCAAATCTAGGTGCTCCCTTTGAGACTGCGGACATATGTGACCATTACTGTGGGAAATATATGTGAGCATTACTGTGAGAAATATACATTAAATCAAGACTTGCTGAATCTTTGAGAGTACCCTTTCCCCTGAGGTATAGCGATCTCGGAACTACTACAGGTAAGTAACGAGTGTATGGGAGTGCACTCCTACATGTGGATTAATCCCACACTGGGGGTTCGTGGTGCAGCGGTGGATATTTGTATGTAGATTTTCCTTTACTTATTGCGTTTAAAAAGATTATTCTGAGCTTAGAAAAGTAGCTAGCTATCTGCAGTAATGCATCTCGAAAACAGGAACAGGTATGATGCATACCTCTCAACCTCTTTCGGCAAGAAATCTGGACAAAACAATAAATAATGGGGAACAAACGGCCAAAACAGGGACAATTTTCAAACATTGCTCTTACAAGCTTAGAAAGTTGATAGAATAACATGGCTTACATTTGTGTGAATTTTCTGCAGGGTGTGAAGTCGGAAATTCAAATATCTGTCATTATTTTCTAACTTCAATCCGTAATGTTTTGCTAAAGATTTGCCAGAAAAACATAATTTTATAAGGAACAGGTCAAAAATATGAGGCAAAAATCTAGGCAGTTGAGAGGCATGGTATGATGAATAGGAAACGTATTGTGTGCAGCTGACAATTTTATAGGGTCATAGGTTCATAGGTTCATACTAGGCTATCTGCCCAAGGGCATTTATAAAACTATGCCTATCATTTTGCTGTGCCTCTGTCAAGCAGTGGTATATCTGCAATCTCCCATCCATTGGTCAAGATTCCTCTTGAACAAGACCAGAGAGGTGCTCTGCCTCACATGTTTGTTCCACAGCATAGGAGTCTCTGGGTGATGAATCTGTCTATTTATAACCATGTCAAGGTTTAGGTCTCCCCCCTTTGTGGTTCTGAGGGATCTAGATTTTTGAGGTGAAGCATATTCATCAAATCTGGGTTTGACATGGCCTTGTATGTTAGGCAAAGGTCACCTCTGAGCAAGCGGTAAGCGACTGAATAGAGCTGGAGTTCTTTCTTTTTGAGACCCTTTATCCTTTTGGTGAGGAACTTTGGGGCCTTTCAAGCTGCAGCAGGTGTCTGGTCAGATACATTTGACCTCCTTGATCTAGATGTGAATCGATCTCTGATGACTTTTTCTGTGCTCAGTGGATTGCCACCCTTCTGGAGGATATCTTTAGATTATGTTTAATAAACTGGCTTCATTGCAGTCAGCCATGACAATTGTTATAAATAAATACAGAATAAACGTGCAGTCCTTTACTTGTGTGAATGCCACCAGCTTTCAAGAAGAGAATCGTCTTCGAGGACCACTCACATAAAGCTACAGGTGCAGTGTGCCCAAGAAAGGGGGGCGCCCCTAACCGTCCTCCTCACTTACATACGTGCATCTTGTGCATACTAACAGAAAACTATCAGGACATTCTCAAACTTTCTGAAAAACATGAAACTTTATTTTCTTCAATGGAATGATACTAAAAAATGCACCCTACATGTGCTGTTTACAAAAGAAAACATATAATACGTACAAGTTAAGGTTTTACTTTACTTTCATTGTTAATTTTGAAAACATTGTGGGTAAACTGAAAACGTCTGTGCGTCTTTCATTAATTCCAGTTAAACTACTTACGGAATATGGCATAGGTGGAAAAACGTGATCACCTAACACAATACATCTAAATATTAAAACACAAACAGGCACACGAAGCCAGTAATGTGTCGAGGAATTAGTGTAATTAACAAACATTTGCGAAGCAGACCTATTTTGCAATAACTCAACCAATTAATGTGTTTCACTGTGAAATGTGTGCTGCCCTTGTGCTGCCCTTGGGATCAGTTGGCACCCATCATGTTCTATTAGTGGGAATTAATGCAGCTTTCACAAAGGGTGTAACCAGGCTGGCATACTCTTTGCAATCTAAAGTGTACATTTTTCTTTGCAACATTCAGAATCATTGAAGCTTTTCAAGCTATATTATGTCTACAGCTGCCTAAACTAATGCCTCTAACAACAGATGCATAACTTACAGAGAGGGTTGCTACTCTAAAAGAAATGTCTTTAATAGTTTTAAAGAGAACTGCTGAAAATTAGTGTGCACATTTATTAAATGCTAAGGGCAACATTTTGATGTATCATTTTTTTTAATGGCAGGTAGTTGGGGGCAGTAAAAAAAGAGTTTGTCAGTACAAAATTAAATTTTATGGCTACACCCCTGGTTTGAGTTATTAAGTTGTGAACTCCGATCTGGTTGGTATTTGAGTTGTGACTTTCTAGGTGGAGTGGTGTGAATCGCTGGTGAATCACGTGTAAACTGGCTCTTTGCAATATTCGATTCCTTGTGCGTGAATATTTTGGAAGAACTGACCATATTTGTTTCTTCTTTTTAATACCGATTCCGTATTACAAGATCACTGTTGTAGACAGTCTCGTTTCCCTATGTAGCTTTATCTGATTTACAAAAATAAGTAACGTTTGTTTAATCTGTTTTACAAGTAAATGCTGCCTGACCTGTTCAACATATGGGTGCTGAATATATTTTAAAAAAGAACAAAATGTAAAAAGCTAGCCATGTGAATTCAGCAACATTAACACAATGACCTTATTTTCAGTGAGGATATGTGAATTAGTGAACATTTGGACACTATAATAGGAGGAAAAGATGAAGGTAAAGATCTACAGAGACAACCCTTCAAGTATTGGAACAAAAATAATAAATAAATAAGGCAGCAGCCTTTCATATGATTTATGTGCATTTTAATGGAAAATATTTTATTGAATACAGTAGGTGCTGTAATGTTATTAAAATAATGGAAATCACTTCCTGAGCTGAAACGTCCATAATTTTGCAAATTAATGCCATGTCGAATTTATTCTAGTGATAGTAATAGTTCATGCTAGGTGTATCTATAACCAAAAATAAAAGCAAAATATAAATTGCACAACTCGATAAGAAAAACAAGCAGTCAACACGCCAAACACTGTTACGTGACCTGGGAAAAACACCGGATTGTATTAACTTCATTTTGCTAATATGCTCTATGTCCGAAATTTAGAATTTTACATGATTTTCGGGTGGGGATAGGAACTCTATAAGCTCCTGTTTCAGCAATAAATGCTGTCCTCCTAGTTTCACTGAAACGTATTTGAAACAGCACTGCATTAATAACAGCAATGAAATATAAAATATGTTTTAAATTGTCGGAGAGTTGTAGCAAATTTAGCCACTTATTGTAGCAAAAGTCTTTTTTATTCTTTGAGTATTGATTAAGTTTGGTAGGATAGGAGCGGCAGGTATAAGAGGGTTGGCAGTAAAAAGGTGGTGGCTAAGCTATTTTTTCAGTATTTGTAAAGAATCCATTGCTCCTATAAAGGGAACCTAGTTTCTTGTGTGTAGATTTAATTGTGTTACAACGTTAAAATGAAACCCATCCAGGTAATAATGCGTAGGAGCACTTCTGGCAGTCCTCCTAGCACATTTTAATGTTTAAAGTTGTACGAGTGGACTTTAGCAACCTTAAACAAACTGTACAAGTTATTCGTAAACATACATAAAAAGTACACAAGAATACAAAATTAAATATACTACTATTAGCCATTATCGCAGAAAAACGCTTTATTTAGTTTCAAAGCAGCGATGTTCTTCCCAACGATAATCAACTTAAGGTAAATGCACACATAGAAGACACATACGGAGATACATGCGCAAAATGAATAAAAATGGGTCTGGTGGTTTTGTGGCGCTTTGGTATTATCAGTTCGCTCCAAATGGTTCAGATTCGAGCCCTGTATTTAAAAAGGCAGGTCCGGTAACTGCTGGGTCACTAAGTCTAGTTTATTCGATATTATGGGGGCGGGGCAAGATCTACTACAGGACCATAAGTATTGGGATTAGCAAAAGAGCGAAGACACAAACTAGGGCTACCACCTGTCTCACTTTGCGAGGGACAGTCCCTCTTTTGGCAGTTGTGTCCTGCAAAAAAAATGAAAAAATGGCAAATGTCCTGAGATTTTAGGACAAAAATGTTTCCAATATTTTCTTTAATAGTTGCATAAAACAGTTATTTTGTATCTGCAACACCTAAATGTTATATGAAACAGAATAATCAACTCAAATGCTACAATAATAAGCTTTTATTTTTGGCAAAAAATGTTAAGTTCTGTCCTTTGTACTGGCTGTGGGTATGTTTTGCCTTGTAAAACCTGACGTTTCTACAAAAATGTCCCATTGAAAAGGTGGCAACCCTAAAGCTTAGCCCTTTCTCAAACAGGCTGCAGTTGTGGTATGAATTCCCTAACTGAAACCCGTCGCTGTAAGCTTAACATGAAATGACCACGTGCTGCTTTCCGATACTAAACGTTCTAGAATTGTTTATTTTATTTTTATCAATGGTTGAATTTGGCAACAGTTTCTGTTTTTATGTTCCCGGTATCACACCCTTTTGTCCTCTTTCTCTGATATATTTTTATCAACTTCATCATAAGGTGAAGGTATCGCAACATTTGGAGCACTTTTTTTCAAAATTAATTAAAGTCTGTTACAATTAAAATAAAAAAGCAATTATAATAAAGATTTGTAATCCCTATACAAAAGTCTATAAGATTTTATGTAAGTGGCGGACATGCGGATCTCACGGTCAAAATTCAGTCTAAAAACTAACACAAACTAATTTCAATAAAAAGTGATAAAGTGAACTGTGTTATTAAATTTAAATGGTCAAAGTTAATATTGCATCTAGTGCTTTCAGTTCAGAAAACATAATTGACACTCAAGCGTGTTGTTGAGTACGGTGTCCACTTAAAAAGTTGTAATTTTATCTTATATTATCTGAGAGATAATTAAAAATAATGAAAGATTCTCCTTAGAGATGAATGGTGTCTGCAACCGAGAACAACTTCGTGAAAAAGCATTGCTTCTACATGCTATGTTTATAGGCCAACAATATATATATTGTGATACAGATGAGGTATATTTTTTCTTCTTTAAAATTTCTTCTTCAATTACCTCTTAAAACACTAATTTAGCAAATTAAAAATAACAAACGATGCCCCACCCACACACAGAGGAACAGCAAGCAATATGGGTCTAGCCTGAAATAGAATTTCTATTCTGCAACTCTGTAATTCAGCCACTGAACAGACATATAATGCGAGCCCGCACGTGTGTGTGAGTGTGCACGTGTGTGTAAGTGTGTGAGTGTGTGTAAAATTACAAACATACATATACAAAGATATATATGCAGACAGGTAGATTGGTGGATAAAAATATTTATATAGGGAGAGAGACACAACTTTACTGAGAGAAGGGTGTATAGCTATACAAATTACTGTTCAGACACTGCACCTTGCAGAGCCATAACCAGAGGTCCTTGAATCAGACAGTGCTACGAAACAACATAATAGCTCAGAACCAGATACGGAACTTTCCTATCGAATTTGTACATGAATGTAGACACACACACACAAAACTGGGCACAGAGAGATGGGGGAACGCACATATATGCTCACCTACATAAAATGCATATAAACACATACAGCTAAAGACACATATAGATGTGTGTGTGTGTGTGTGTGTGTGTGTGTGTGTGTCACATTATGTATGCGTGTGTGTGTGTACACAGGTAGCCACATGCTGTGATACTCAGAAGCAATAAGTTGCGTTTACCTCACAACCAGATATTGAACTGTTCTGTCACTTGCGTATATGCTTATAGAGACAGAATTACACCCATACGCACAAATGCATATAAACAAATTCATGGAAATGTACACCCATGTGCTTGATTTTGTATATTCATGTGTGTGTGTTTGTGTGGGTGCGTGCGTGTGTGTGCGTATGCTTGATTTTTTGTATATATGTTTGTATTTTGTGTGTGTGTGTGTGTGCTTGATTTTGTGTATATAGGTTTGTATTGTGCGTGTGTGTGTGTATGTGTGTGTGGAGACAGACATATAAATAGATAGGCTGATTATATGATCCCAGTTAGTCTCTAGGAGTAATACATAATCATTGACCATGGGATTGGTAAGGCCAACCTCTAACCAAATGGGATATGTTAGTTCGAGTGCAAAAGGGGGATCGTCTAGGCCTAAAATGTCACACAAGGGCAGCTAGCCTTTTACTTACCCATGAACCTAATAAAATAAGTGATCGAGACCATATCCATCACGAATCCGTTCTTTCGATCACCCTCAGGTGAAACATCATGCCATCCACTTTCACAGAAAACATTGTTTTTTTTCAGGGAACATTCCCGTCTGTACCCCCAGTGCTTAAATCTACTAACTCCGAGATCACACCACAAGGGAATAAAAGAAATTACCCATCCCACACTGTTGTGTGACTACATCTCACTGCCCTGCAAACACTCGATGAACTTGCAAAAGGGCAGACTAAGGGGATAGACAGAAAGACAGACAGAGGTAGTGGGAAATAGGACTGATAGAAGTGCTTGAACTCGAGCCCGCTCTTCTGCATGTGAGCATCTAAAATATGGTAAAATGAAATAAAAAATAGAAAACATATTTTACAAACATTTGTTGCGCAGTCAGTGTTTTACAATTTTGGATGCACCTAAGTGAGATCGAAAATTTGTACGAAACACCAGTGCAGCAGAGAGAGAGAGAGAGAGAAAGAGATAGAAAGAGTGTGTGTGTGTGTGTGTGTGTGTGTGTGTGTGTGTGTGTGTGTGTGTAAAGTAGACAGATTTTTTTACGTTACAGTATCTAGTAGCAAGTTCAAATTTAATTTCACTCCCATAAAATACACTGTTATGAAAAGTACGAGCTAAATTCAAAACCATTTTTAGAAAGATAAATGACACTGCAAGCACAAACTCTCAACTGCTATGATTTAAGCATAGCCTTATGATTTTGGCTTTCGTTTGTAGCCTTGCTCCTCCTAGATTCATGGATGAATGCTATTTTAGCTACCCTGAAGTTCCATTTTTAGTCTAGCTAATAACCCAGGGTCAGAATCAAACGCTATATGTTGTGTGCATTGAGTGGAGACCTTAACCATCATATTAAACCTACTGTCCTCCTAAGGTTAAACCTGTTTATGGGAACATAAATTTTAAAATATATAAACGAAGACTATACAAATGATTACTACCACTGACTACACTAGTCTTGTATATTAAAACTGTATGTTGTGAAAAATAAGAACGTGACCCTCTCCTATGATTGATGTTTAATGCTTGAACATTAAGAGGTATGACTGCAAAACAAAACAGATACAAATATTTATGGCAACAAATCTATCTGACTGTCAAACTAATATAGAGAGACGTGAAGGCATAGATAGGCAAGCTAAGAGAAGCCTGGTTATTTAAGAAATACCGTTCACATCTACTGTCCAAGTAATCCTCTAACCTCATAAAAGCTCTATAACTCAGGAAATAATGCTTACGCGACAGTCTCATACATCTAAACTTCTCAGCGCAAGAAATCTGGGCAAAGCCAATAATACACAGGGGGACAGAGGCCCCAAAATAGGGAAGAATTTTAAATATTGCTCTTATAAACTCAGAAAGTTACTAGAATGCAGGTTCTTGTGTTAGCATGCATTTTCTAAAGGAAATAGCGTCTGCAACTCAGTTATCTGTAATTACTTATTGACTTCAAGTCCTCAATGATTTGAGAGAAAATCACAAATTTTATGCAGAACAGACTAAAATATCAGGCAAAATCTGGACAGTTGAGAGGTATGAGCAATCTATATTTAGACATCAGTACAGTCAAAATGGATTGCAGTGGACTTTAACAGTGAAGTGTCTGTATTACACTATTTTATACTGGGAAATTGGGGGGGGGGGGGTAAATCATCGTGGTCGACCCTTTATATCCAGAATCAGAGAAAATCCAGAAATAACAAGGGGCAATCAGGGGCACGTTTATAAATATTATTACTATTAACACGAGACGTCTACAAAATAAGAACGTCTAAATTGAGAAGCATCTTCTGAAGTAAGAGAATTCTGTAACTGTACTATTTATCAAGTGTGATCCATTACCTTTTCCTCAAAGTCGCCTGTTTTTTTGAGAGATTAGGAGGGACAGAGCAACATTTTGAAAAAAAATCAGGGACGTCCTTGAAAATCACTGAGAGTTGAGAATTGTGTGCGTGTGTGTTTGTACATACCGCTCAACTGTCCCTAATTTTTATTTTAACTCAAATTGTATATCTCTCCCTCTTAAGCCTTTCTAAAACTTGTGACTTTTGCAGAAATAAATGTGAATTATACTTACTGTTAATAATAATAGTTACAGACTTCCTTCACTTCAGAAAATGTTGATTGATTCACAGCGTCTTATTCTGTCAGTATCGCAAGGTAATAGTAGTAGTAATATTTTAAAAGTGTCCTTGAATTGTCCCAAATTATTTCTGGATTTGTCCCTGATTCTGTTGAAATCTGTCCCTGATTCGTTTAGAGGTACGTGTGTGTGTTTATCAGGCCTGTGTGTTTTGGCTTTACTAGAACTAGACTTACGCCTCAAATAATCCAATACCTATGAAATAACTATCAAAGACATTCCAATTAAGAAGAAATAGGAAATAAAAAGTCTCAGGCATGCGTATCAGAGCTGGAAAGTTTCCCCATGTGCGCTGCACTGCTCAGTGTTTAATATGAACGACTTTATTGTCCAGCAGCGCAGGTCATCTGGCAAAGACAGGACACTTGACTGATTCATTCTTAAGCTTAATCGACTTTGCATTTCAGCAGCTCTTTCTGGCTTCCTTATTTCTTCGGTTTCGGATGGAACTCCCTGACTCTAACCAGCTCTGTGTGGATGTGACCTTTGCTCCATAGGACCACACTCAGTAGTTCTGTGGAAACAAGTAGAGCACGTTCAGTGCACATCAACACTGTTTCTAACTCACCAGAGACCAAGCCTAGGGTAAACGATGCTTTCATTCTGCCGCACATGTGAACCACGCATCCAGATTTTACAGTATGAAGCCAAGTCATCATAGGTCAGTGCAAATAACATAGCAACGAGGAACAACTGTAAGTGCAAAAGCCAGGGCAAAGAGGAAAAGTAATCGTTAGTGCTATGTTCTTGCATTCATGTCATTTTTTTTTCACCTGACCGGGTGTATCCAGTAACAATGCCAGTCAACATTTGCAGACAACTGGTTAGATTTCGAATATATAGTTTATTGAACTGGTAACGTATTTATTTTTATACCAAAGGAAACAAGATGACTGTCATAAATGTGTTTGAAATCTCCATTTGTTCTCAAACCATTCTAACATACCTGCGTTGCTAAGATTTGGGCATAGCATTATGATATTGTCCTCAAATTTAGCCTTGCTCTTTCTGCATTAACTGACTTTTTTTTAATAAAGCCAGATTCGTTTACTAAAAGCAGCGTTTTCAAAGAAACGAAGTAAACACGTACAAAAGATGGTTACCAATAATAATATCGAGATTAATATCTGAAAAACATATTTCAGGGAATGTGCTTCTCCATCGGGTTTATTGTTGTTCATCTCAGAAAACTTGCAATAAAACGTTTCCTAGCAGAAGCAGAAAAATTGTAACATCCTGCATTCAACAAGACAATTCAAAAATTAGTAATCCCCCAACCTTGTTTAGATATGACTTTCAAAGGCTAACGTTTATAATTTCCAAAGGTTGAGCTATGACTTATTAAATAAGAAGAAGAAGAAGAAGAAAAAAAAACATTTCTAGAAAACAAAGTGAAAGAAAGATGGGACAGTTGTATTAAATGACAATAAAATAACGTTATAGTCTGAGACTTCTTCCAAGTGCAAATGTTTTTGCAGAAAACGAAGGACAAGACGGAAAAATGTTACTTTCCGGTTTTATCGTCCGTCGTATAAACATACCGTTTCTGAGGAAAATGGAGAGATTGAACTAGCAATGAACGTTAGACAAGGAAATATGGCAGTGATACACCGTACATGCACTACCTTTTATCTTATCGAATTTACACTGTCAGGCATCTCGAAAGCTTGGTCTTTGGTTCCTCTCATGTGATCTGGCTATGATAAGCAGATGTTTTATTATTTGCTCTTAGCTCTCAATCTTCTTTGCTCGGGTATCAAGGATAAAGGCAAAAATATTGATGGACAATGTCCAATTATTTTTTTATATTACTCTTACTCCCTTAGAAAGTTAGTAGAACAACAAATTTAACATCGAGATGCATCCTTTGAAACATAAAAGGTGTGAAACTCTAATGCCTGTCCTTTACTGACAGTTTGTAATCCTCAGTTGTTGGCCAAAAATAAATAAATAAATAAAAGAAATATGAGGTGCACACATACCCCTCAACCTGTAGACATTGATAATAGGTACAACTGCATTCGAAAAAGTAGAACATCCAGCTAAAACTCGGTATATCTAATTAATATAAAACTTAAATACCAAATAGCCCATAACTCTTCCCGCTTCCATTAGGAACGCGGAGTACTACTCAGAAACACGTGTTATAGAAACAGAGAATGACAAAA
The DNA here is from genome assembly GCF_019279795.1 of Protopterus annectens. NCBI lineage: Eukaryota > Metazoa > Chordata > Ceratodontiformes > Protopteridae > Protopterus > Protopterus annectens. The sequence continues at coordinate 498,132,594 of NC_056737.1, forward strand.
TGATGGAAAAATATCACACTAGGGAAGAAACAGTGTAATCAACTGTATTACAAAATTTTACCAAACAATGTCATTTCTTTTTTTTTCTTCACAAAAAGAAAGGCGTGAGATAGATATGTGTTCTCTTTATTTAAATTGTTATCGCAACTAGTATTTTGGTCATTAACTAAGTTTTATGTGTGCTAGACAGCTTCAAAAATCATATGTGATTAGGGTGATTTAGAAAATTGCGTGAGTGGGGCACAACAAGTCTGAAAAATAGGAGCATACCTCCAAAAATACGGACATCCTAAATCAGGCCTGAAAATAGAAATATTCCTCCAAAATAGGGACAGTTGAGAAGTCTGGCTGCAGTGCAAAAACAAGAGACAAACCAGGGACGTTATGCAAAATCGGGGACAGATAAGTTCAATGAATTGACCTCTAAAATGCATTGTTGCAATGCAGCTAACAGCTGTAGCATAAAAATGCTTTGTATGTATGTATGCAGTACTGCTTGATGCAATGCCGTTTCAATTCCCTGAGTCAAGACTTAGCATTGCTGGTATAATGTGCAGTTTCTGCTTTTTTTGTAATTTGATTTCTTTAATAAATACCCGTTGTACTGCTAGTATCAGCTGTCAGTTTCAAGACATACGCATATCACTGAGTAAAATGTTTTACAGAAAGCGAAGATATTTCACGATTTGTGTAAGTTAAATTGAAGTGACTGAATGCATAGTCTTAACCTCCTCATGCAATACCTTATGTAAATATACTAAGATTGAATTCCTTTGATATGTAATGATGAAGTTAGTATTTAATGTTACTTTTTCGGGCATTCATCTATGTGCACTTTCTAATAGTACACAATACACTGTTCATAAATTAACTTGCAAACGAAAGAAAAGGAAGTGCTACAATATAATTGCACACCTCATTGGATGCAGCTTTGAGTAAGACTGTTCATGCCACTGCTATAGTAGCAGGCCCTGGCAGTACTAGCGAGAAACGGTATATGCTGTTGTAGGACGTGCTGCATTCTCAGTAATAACTGGTATTCTTGCCTTTCGTGATTATAATGGTAATGTGTAATCTTCATTCCTAAATCAACTTCGTGGTTTGTAATACGTTTTGTATCTGCTGGCTCTGAAATGGTCAGGTTTTACAGAGAAGCAGTTCACTTAGCTTTTGATGAAAAGAGTGATTACGATGTTGTCTATGTTCACGTGTGTGCCCGGAAAATACGCAAAGAGACAAAAATACAAGGCCTCGTCCGTGGTAGTATGTAAAACAAGTTTCGATTATCAATATCACTAAATAGTTAAATGTCAAATGTTTTAATTTGAAAATGTGCTATAAATTTAGCGATTACTATCATCTGCCTTTCGTTCTGCAGCAGCTACTGTTGGAACCCCAGAGACTTCATACAATAAAAATGTGTTTGGGAATTCTGAATTCGTGATAAAAGTCGAAATGTATTTAAGTCAAGAGTGATTACATTCTTGTAATATGAATGCGATGAGTACATTTTAATCAGAAGAGGCGTTCCAAGTGTCTTTCGGTGCATTAACAGATTAAAGTTTTAGCAATTGCTGTTTACTTTCCACTGAAATTATTATAACTTGATGGCATTAATAGAGACAAAATGCATTTACAAGCCTTGTGTCCTGCTGAAAATATCAACTTATATTGTAATACACGACATTTTACATCTTCACACAGAGAAAGAACATGCTAACGCCCACAGAAATATCATCTGCTAGACACGCAAGGTGTGTAACATTAAGCTTTGTTGCATATGTTTTCAGCTGTATGTTCACAACGATACATACCTATATACTATTCATTAGTTTATCAAAGCATCGTTTTGGGATTGATGCGCTTTATTTATTTGCATGTTTATCAATCACAAAATGCAACACCTAACAATCAAAGGAACTACACAACATTCCACATGTTTCAGCAAATAAAGAAAATTCTCACACCCAAATAACACATTTTGCATTAGACTTGCAAGTTGTGTATCATTAAGCTTTGATCTGAATGTTTCAGTGTATTATGTTGACAAAGACACACGTACTATTTTTATACCTTTAGTGAACCTTCACTTCAGGGTAGAAACGGTTTCTTTTTTATTTGTCCAATTGTCCTTGCTTGTCAAGCACAAACGATACCACTTGGAAAAGGACATTTTGGAGCTGAATGGCATGCCCTAGTAATGCATGAATAAAATTTACCATAATCCGGTAACCGGATTCCGGTTAAAATACAACGTTCTGAGACTTGTAGTTTATTTAGTAATCCAGGTGCAGAACACATCATCAGGCCAGCAAGAGTTTCTCTGCCTTCCAGAGCTGTGCTGTCACTCCAGTTTTTAGGCCAATGACCACCTGCCGTTTCTCTGTACCCGCCCACCATTGGGGTGGGGACCTGTTGAGTGACAGGCAGAATTGGTTAATCCAAATCTGCCCCTTCAGAGTGATTCGCTTGAAATGCTGAAGTCATTGTGGGTGCCGAAGGACAGTGAACCCAATTTGCATTGGCCCCCTTCATGTTGTCTTCGTGTGAGTTTAACAATCAAAAGAGGCAAGAGACGCCTCAGTGACGGCAGCAGCTGTGGTTCGGGGCCGCAGGCATCTTGAAGGACTTGTTCGGGGCGGCGGGCACGGGGGACCTTCGCTGAGCAGCTCCGTCAGGGATGGGTAAGTGCTGTAGCAGCAGCATTCATGGAGGCAAACCCCGTCCGAGCAGCGATCAGTAGCGGTTATGGCCACTGCCAGCCACAACTGCTCGTCTCTGCTGGCCCCTCTTCCACCACCCTGTCGTTGAATGAAGAGGGCTTCCTTCATTACTCCTCCCTAAACGCTGAGGCTGAGCTCCTGTTCAGGGTCAGCGGCGCTGAATACACCCAGCCTTGACAAACATTCTCTCTCTTCTGTCAGGCAGTTTGTTTAAAACTATGTCGCATCCAATGCTTTATTTGGGACTGCAACAGTGCAGAGGTAGGCAGCACTGGAAGCTTTCAGTACATTATTGTTGCAGGAAAGGGAAATGTCTACTAGAGATAGTTAAAGGGAGCGTAATAAATTAAGTGCCTAACAGCCATTTGTATACGTTATACAATTCTATTGCTATTTTCTGTTCTGTATTTAAATTCTCTGTAAGTGAACACACATACACATTATATCTAAATATCCATATCTATTGATATATATACACACACAAGTAAACACGTATAGAAATGTATACACACATGCAAATTGTTGATAATGTAGGTATAACATACACACTGACTATGGATGTAGATTAAACAGGAGCTTCATTCAGCTGCGGGGAACTAGCGTTATTTAAAAAAATGTAAAATATTTATTTTATTTATTGCACTACTTACCTTTTACTTTGTTTCAGAACCAGCTTTCGGAGAGGTGAACCAGCTTGGCGGAGTGTTTGTGAATGGACGACCGTTACCCAATGCTATCAGGTTGCGGATCGTGGAACTGGCCCAGCTCGGTATTCGACCCTGTGACATAAGCCGACAGCTCCGAGTTTCACATGGCTGTGTGAGCAAGATTCTGGCTCGCTTCCACGAAACGGGCTCTATTCTTCCTGGGGCCATTGGTGGCAGCAAACCTCGAGTGACCACACCAACTGTTGTGAAGCATATCCGCGCTTACAAACAAAGGGACCCGGGCATCTTTGCATGGGAAATTCGTGACCGGTTACTGGCAGACGGTGTGTGTGATAAGTACAACGTGCCTTCTGTGAGTTCCATCAGCCGCATTCTGAGAAACAAGATTGGCAGCCTTAGTCTGAGCCAGCAAAACCACTACGAAGGTGGCAGTACCAGCAACAGCAGCAAACTCCCCACGTCCCTACATGGCGCCCCTCCCCCACAGCCTGCTCTTACTTACAGCCCCATCTACTCTTATCCAAGTCCAATGGGAGCACCACCACCAGGTGCCACCAAAGTGGCGAGTCCTCCAGGGGTTCCAGCGGCTCTGGCCAGCTCCATGGTGATGGCTACTAGGACATGGCCTTCATCACACTCAGTCACAGATATTCTGGGCATCCGACACATCACTGAACAAGGTGAGTTTTAACAGAAGTAAAACTATCTGTGCGTTTACATGTTAATCATAACCACGGGGAATGTAATTAACATTATCTCCCCTGAACTGTTTAGTACTACTTCGTGTCCTTCGCTATATTTTTTTTTATTTATTTCACTTATTTATTTGTTTATTGTTGGGAGATGAAGCAATTTTTTATAATTTTAGAGGTACTGCCCGCAGTCTTGTCTGCGAGGTTTGTTAACTGTTCCAGTTATTTATTATTTATCTTAAAACTGTCTACTGTTCGATACCACTGTATCCTTTGCCACTTTTTATACAGATGCTTTAGTTTCATTATGCTGTGTAATGTATTTGTGTTTGCATTATTGTTGTCACCAGAAGACCTTTAACTTGCAATATTATCTATTGCCTGGATTTATTTTTCAAATCTTCAGATTTCCTTGCCTTGTTTCATAACTTAAATACCACGATTTGTGTGCACTTCCAATTATTCTATTCAGTTCAGAATGCTAGAAGTGTTTCTTCGTTGTCATTCTGATACTTCAGAGTGGATTCCCTGTCCCCCCACACACACTAAGTCCCACTCTGTACCTCCCCTTCTCTCTCGCTCTGCTTTTGGGAGGGGTGTCTTGAGTTTAAAATTGTTTTGTTACTATCATATTTCATTGGGTGCTTAAATTTATATTAATAAAATAGTAAACCATAGATTATGATCTGCTGGTTTTAGTTTAGTCTTTTAGGTTTCTAATACCGTGACAGGAATGGACTCCATTCCTAAGTCAAAATATGATTAAAGTATATGAAATTAGTGTTGCTTCAATCTTTGATATCAGTCAGAAGTGCTCTTCGCGGCACCCACAAAGTGCCCAGAATTACTTCTTTCTGCAGTTCAAACGGAGTTGCATGTCTCAGCAGCATCTCTAAATACAGTTGAAAGTTATGTTTTAGAGACCCATTGTTCCTACTACTGTTGGAACTGTCTAGGTATCTTTCTTCCACATTGCCCTCGTTTCTGCTAGCAAATCTTGGTATTTCATGGCTTTGTGTTACTCTATATGTAAGACACTGTAGTCACTGGATGTAGCAATTTCAACGATCAATGCTACTGAGCTGCATGCGAGACATGTTTTGTAAGTCCCCCCCTCAATCTTGGTTGCCCTTAATAAAGAACTGATAGTAAAAATGTATCTGTGAATCGCAGGCCTGAAAAGGACTTGGTGACCAACGAGCATTACCAACGGGCACACACATATTTCGAGACTGTCGCGAAATCATTCCTCCTTCCCCATTTCCACTGTACTTACCCATTTTATTTCTGTTAGCCAGATAATCTTAAACAAACATTACTGCGCAATCGAACAGGAAGTCCTGCCTGTTAACAATGGATATATAGTGCGTGAATCTGAAATTTACCATGCCTTTCATTCTCTGACCATTGAGATTACTTCACTTGCACTTAAAATAATAACACGACATAACGGAAAGGAGTACTTCGTTAGATTTTGTAATAATGCATGCACTTTTAATCAGGCCCATTTGTATTAAGAAAATTAGCAAATACTAAGTAGCTCGTAAGGACAGAATTCGGAACGATTCTAAATCATAGCATCCCCTAACTCTGAGTTTGCAGGGTTACTTGCGTTTTTTTTCTTTTTGGTAAATTAAATTAACCACAACTATTTTGCTTCTAATCTTGGTTCTAATCTGAATAATTTATTTGTAAACAGTTAATTGTTTCCTTAAGAGCCGTATGGCCTCTTAGGGTGGAAAAGACTGTTGCACTTTTGGAATGCATTTTTTTTTCTTCTTGTTCTTTTCTTTCTCGGAAATATATGCCATATATATGTTATTACTGCTGTCATTTTTTCCTTTATCATTTTAGTGAAACTTTCAAATTACCAAAGCACAACTACTATACTGGGCACAATTATACTACAATAAATACCGCTTGCATTAAAGTAAATGTGTATAGGATTCAGGAAAATAAAAGACTCGTATGCGCTTTTGTATAACTAGTAGAAATATCAAGCCACTATGATGCGTGTTACTTTTATCCTCCGTGTAAATAGCCTTATAAACACAGGTGGGCCTCTAGGGAATTTTTAAGTATCACTGCTGTAAGTAGTTGGTTCATTAGTCAGCAGCAAGATGCGCCTATCAAGAGGTTAACAATAGGAAAGGATGTGTATTTACTTCCTAAATAATGGGGCGGGGAGTGTACTGCAAATGGTGAGGACGTGTGCTGCTAAAAGGGGGGAGGGAGCAACTCTTGATTATTGACGCAAACCGTGCGTGTATTTTTTTGTCTTTTTATTTTAAATAAACATATTTTATTGAGCTAACCAATCAAAAAGTAATAGAGAAGGCCGTAAACTAAACTGCAACCAAAAAAGAGGTAATAAAACAGAAGTGCCAAAAATACGACTTGTGCTTAATCGGGGATAGTTGTACATTTCTTACTGCATCCCTATTTTAAAATTGTTCCCTGCCAACATAGACTGTAGGTTGTCTTAGTGAATGTCTTTCTTTGTTTTCTATCTCCAAGCTCTTCATACTAACTTAGTGCCTGCAATAGCAGCGTTTCAGCAGAAATGCAAAAATGCAAAACATATTTTCATGAGACTAGCTAGAACACAAGTCTCCTCCGCGCATTCTTTCCTGGAGTTTGTATTAGACGTCGGTAGAACTGCTGCAGGAATTCCTTGCAGCTCTGAAGGGAACATGGCTCCCCCTAAACACAATGTCTAGGTTGTCTGACCCTTAGAGCAGTCCCATCCAGGTGGTCATTTCAATTGCCAGTAACATTTTGTAGTCCATTCTACTAAGCATTTAACATAAACAAGAACGTTACATTAGTGTCGTTTTTAAACATCTCATCTACTTATTTTATTTTTCTTAATATGCAACTCGGTTTACAATGCATGTACTTAATGCATAATACAGTTTTACATATGACGTATTACATTACGTTAACATTCCTCTGCTGTATTGTACCAGTTTTGAAACAAAAGGCAATGGCACTGCCAGGAACACCGATTTGCAGATATTAAAAATGAAGTTCTGTTTCACAACAGTGCAATTTTTATAAGTCATTTCCATGATTTTATTGTTAACTCATTATTATTTTTCCTCTGTGTGTGTGTGTGTGTGTGTACACACAAACACACACACACAAAATGCTAAACAGATTCTCAAAGAAGTCAATAAAAGTAAAAAGCAAGCTGAGAGTGTAAGTAGAAAATATAAGAAGAAATGTGGGTGGTAGTAAATAAGTGGTCTGGCCTAAAATGCCAGATTTGTTGAATAGTGAGTGTGTTTTTCCAACAAACAGTCCAAATTCATAATTTTCTAATATTTTCATAGAACTAGAAATCGGCGTCACTGGACGTTGTTTGTATGCATCGCTTTTTTACTAACACTGTTAGCTCGATAGTTGATTTCTCTACCCGTGTATGTCTTTTATTCCTTTTTTATCTGCAGGTAGGTGCACTGGTGACCACTATGTACATTTTAGCTATGTATCTGGAAAGTAAGATAGGACAGTTTGCAGCAATTACAGAATAAGTTATTAAACTTGAGATAGAAATTTTTAGAAAGGGCTATGTATATGGAATGGAAACATGACGTTTCTTTAAGATTAATGGATTGTGACACAAAATAACTTCTGTACAAATACTTAATATACTTTAACTAAAAGCTACCCAATTTTATGAAACTCTTCCTGCTGTTTTTATAATGTTGTCTGAAAGAGCAGAGTTTTCTGAATTTCTTATATAATGTTCGATTCTACTGCTGGGGAGGCCTCCCTTTACTGAATCTTAACATGGGAAGACACTGTTTACGATGTTTCCTTTTTTCTTGTACAGTGGCTGACAGTCCGTCTTCCTACACTAGTGCAAAAATAGAGGAATGGGGCAGTTTGACCCGAAATACATTCCAGGCCTCCCCACACCCGGCAGTGAACGGACTTGAGAAAACGTCTTTAGAGCAAGAAGCTAAATACAGTCAGGTAAGGTAAACCTCCCTGTATAACTCTGCTTCACAGGCTTGATGTAATTATTTGTCTGAAATTGTTTTTTTAGTGTACTGTCTTGTCTTACAGTCCTATTAGCAGAAAAGTGAAAAAGGCAGAAGTGGTAACTTCCCGGGGAAATTATTTAGCCAGCATGGTGATAATGGCAGGTCACATGGTTAACCCTCTTGTGGGCTTGCCTTGTCAGGCCTATCTGGGCATTCTCCAAATTTGGAAACTAATAGTTTTTACTATTTATTTTGAGCTGTTTCTTTTGTTTGTCTTGTTTTTGCGATGTACATTTACAGAGACGTTGACATATTTGTTCGTAGCACTGCATTATACTGAGTTGGTATTTAGTGACTTTTTCGTTTTCTTTCACACTGTGCTTCTTTTGTATGGATAGAATTTCTATAAAACTTGTTTGTTTTGATTTTCTGTTTTATGACCACTTCTTTATAAATGTCTGCATAACTTGATAAATGTATCACAAAGTCTGAATGACATTATATAAATGTTTTGGTTTGTATTTTGATATATTTTGTGTCTGCTACAACATTTTCTTTAAAAATAATTGTAATGCATTGCAATAAATATTCACGTCAAAAATGTTTATAGTACACTGCTCCACTTAATGACATAACGCACGCGCGCGCACACACACACACACACACACACACACACGTACATTATTCCAAGCCCGTAACCAGTCTGGACAGTGTGTGTACATTTTGTCTGATAAAATGAAACGTGGTTTCATTTTATATATTACCTGGTCCCAAAGGACCCTATGGAAATTTGTCCAATATAACCGTTTGCATTCGCAACTTCGCCGTTTCATAACTTTGGGGAGAAACGTTTACCCCACCACCACCCACACACATTGTTTGTTGTTGTTTAAAACTACTATAGGCACGTATTCATCTTCTGACTATTATAGGAACGTTTTGCCTCTCAATTAATTAAGTTTTGTAGAATGGCAGCGATTGTCTTTTCACATAAATTGGGCTTTCCCTGACTTTGTTCAAGTAAATATTTAATATTTCAGTACAGAATTTCCGTAGCAAAGATGCCATATTTTGGATCGTTAGTTTTCTGAAACTGGCACAGAAGTTGTATTCCATTTCATCCACTACCACCCAAGAATAACAACCAGCACCCCAATTTCGTATTGACATCACCACTTTGTTCAGTCTACAGATTTTGAGACTGTCAGCTTTTGCATCTTCAGACTCAAGAACACTTTTGGTATTTTAGAAATGTCGTTCTTTTTAAAGTGCTGAAAAACAAGATGTCGACATTTATTTTTAGATTTTTGTTATGGATTATATTACCCTCAATAAACAGTCCCATCAGAGAATATAAACGCTGTCACTTACAATATTTTTTAGCAGTGCATAATTCTGAAATCTTGGAGATTTGCGTAGGACTACCCCCCCCCCCCACCCCAGTAATTTATAGTAACATTTTTTTCAAGCAAAGTGCATGTATAAGATAAAATACTGCATCCATCAACTTTTTACAAGTATACAGTGCCGTTTTTTTCCATAGAATTTTACAGCGTCTCTGATAAAATGAATCATATATTCTATTTCAAGTCTGCGTCACGATTTCCGAAGTATTTTCATTTATTTGTATCTGTCACGCTTCTTATTTTGGACCATATGTGTATATATATATATATATATATATATATATATATATATATATAGAAAGAGAGAGAGAGAGGACAAATGCTCCACTTGGCGTGTGTGTGTGTCCACTGATGATGGCCTGGCATCTCGTCCTCAGACTCCAGGTAACACTGAAACGGATAAAGCGAGTACCACAGCTGTAATGACTGGTACTGAAAACAGGAGTGACTTTTTCTGAAGTTATTTGGAAATAATAAGCTCATTTTAACTACAGTTATTTCTGAGATTAGAGGCAGGCATATTGACTCTTCCCTTAATGTAAGATTTCTGAAGACTTTACTGAAAACAAGTAAAATAGTCTTGTTAAAGAGATAAGTTATCTGGAAACTGTAACATTCTTTTGTCTTAAAGCCGCACTTATTTTCCAAGACCTAAGACATAACTCCTTTAGATATACCCAACCTGAATTACTTATTCAAATAAGCCTGGTTAAATGTTAAACTGCAGTTAACTACGAGCTTTGACGCGGTTGTCTTATAACTAGACAGTTTTATTAGCTAAACTGTGTCTTGCTTTCTGTGTCTCTTGGATCATTTTGCTTTGCTCTCTCATCTGGAATATTTAAAAAAATACAATTTAGTAAGCAGTCTACATTAGATAGATTCTTTATAAGAATGTTTTTTTTTTAATTAGTGGCATAGAGTTTTTTTTTTTTCTCTCCCTTTCTCCTGTTTCATGGATTCAAACAATCCCTAATACGCTATATGGATGTCAATATGCATTTCTGTTGGCATTTATTTTTTTTCCTGAACAAAGCTATTGCTAATCGCTATTATTAATTTTATTAACAGAACATGTTTGCCCTCCTTAGATTGCTTCTTCCACACTAGCAGTTTTATTTCTTTCAGTTAATTTTTATTACCTCTATACCTCTCTCTACCTTTTAGTGTAAGAACCCTAGTCAAACCCAAAAATCATAGTAAGGACAAAGGCCCCAAAATAAGAACAGCTTTAAAAAATGCTCTTATAAAGTTGCACTTTATGATGTAATACGTATTTATTAAAGAATTTAAAGGAATATTACATTAAATAATGGAACCTCGGTTGTTTATTATTTTTTTTACCTTAGTCCACAATGATTTGCCAGAAAACCACCAATTTTATGGTGAAGAGACCAAAAATAAGAGGCGAAAAGCTGGACTCTCAACCTCTACTGTTCAGTCCACTGAAAGTGCCCTACCTAATTGTCTAAAACTGCAATAGGCAGAAGGTAGAGTCTGCCTTCCCGAGGGTAAGAAAGATTTTTTTTTTAGATTGTTTATAACTTAACTTTAACTGTACAACGAGAACAACAAGTATAATAAAAGTAATAATAATAGTAATTATAATAATAATATCAGAAGTGAGTACTGCAACAGTAAATGACTGCTAAACCGGGATTACTAAAAGTCATATATTTAATTTGCGAGGTATTTAAACTGCAAAATTAGTTTAAATAAAGACACGATGTAGGTGGAATGGACACTCTAAATTGACCCTAAGCGTGAGTGCGTGCGTGCGTGTGTGTGCCTTCCGTGGAAGGTTAGGTGCTGGGCTGGCAACTCGACACCGTAAAACTCCACTGCCAATCATGAGCGGACAGGTGATCCGCTTTGGCGACCCCTAACCAGTAAAAGCCGAAAGAAGAATTATTGCGGCTTAGCCCCATTTTTTTATATAAATTAATCGTATATTTTCAGAAACGTGATAGTTACACTGGCATGAAGTTTGAATATGTAATCTCTCTTCAAAATATTAAAATTAAAACAACATGACTTTTAAGACCCTAAGACAAGCATGATACGGGGCGAATTTGTTTGCATATTGTGCGTGTGTGTGCGCGCGCGCCTGTGCGTGTTTATTGCCTGCTGTCTTTCCAATAGGTATTTTGAGAGAGGGGAACAGTTCTACAGAATAAATATATTGCAAAATTGGACAAACACATTGTTGGAAAGTTCTAAAGCAAACTGTCCATTTAGAGTCAAAACAAGTATATCTTAGATTTACCAAAAGTACGTAATGCATTTGATGTATAGAATTTCTGTGCGTGTACACATAGATGACTTCCCTGTCCACTAAATTATTATTCATATTTGCTTACTATTTTTATTACACCGATGTTATGCAATTTGCCTCCACTCTAACTAGGACTGTAGAAAATTAGTTTTGTTAAATTATAGTCTGATGTCATTAACTAAACAATTACTTGCCACTTTGTGCTTATGCCATCTAGTGAACCTTTTCATCCATTTAGTTTTCGACAGTTTTTGTAATGGTTAATGTGAATGCAATGTTTCCTTTTGCAGTTTTGCTTTATGTACAACATTTTCTTCCGATATATATATGTTTATGAGAAACATTTTAACTGTCCGATAATACCATATCTTTAGCAAGTAACAGAATGCTTAGTTTAGCGCAGCATTATTTGTTGCAAAACTTATTTTTAATTTCTGTTTAGCTATAATTGGAAAAAGAAAAAAGTCCATATTCCCTATGTACTGCTTTTGTTTTCTGGTATTTTATTGTTACTGTAGCGTTGTCCATGCAAATGTGTTTGGTAAGTAACTCATTTATTACTGGGTTTTGTGAGGCTACATAATGGGGTGACATTTAGTTCAGACGTTTCCCATCTTCTTGATGTATCCACATAACATCATGTCACATAATACAACACATCTTTAGTTAGTGGCATCTGTGGTCTGTTGCATATAATGACATTAGATGAATTTTGCTGTTTGCTGCGTCACATGCTTTTGAGTTCACTGCCTGCATTGTATATCTAAACTATAAGGACTCTCCTGCATTCACACGGGAGAAGTGTGCAGACCCTGTGTCATGTAACTGTGAACCTGATAACAGTCTTTCACAGTTTGCTGGAAGTTTGCAGAGGTCAATGTGGTTGTGGGTCAATGAGAAATACATACACCTCAAAAATACAGCCCTAGAGTTCTTTGTTCCCTGAGTTATGACAGTAACTACAAATGAACATCAAATTATTATTATTTATTGTTATTATTGCTATTATTATTATTACTAGTATTATTTATTTTTCATATATCAACATTTTTTGAAAAAAAAAACAATATTGCTTAAAAACGTATAAGTAATACAACTGAAACATTCCAACACAAATGTAAAACAACTGACAAGATTTTACTGTATTAGTAATTAGTTATTTACATTTTATCTTCAGAATTAACCAAGCAGTGCCAATGCTAATACAGCTGAATCAGTATGGCATTATAGACAACAGTATTCTGGTAAAGAAGCATGGAGTGCAGAATATATTTTGTTGCCTCCATTAAGTGCACAGTACAATCTGAGAGTGGGCATTATGTGAAGACTGACATCCTAAGATGGTGAAACAGATGGTAATGCTGTACGTGCGTTCCCCATCGAGTGGTTCTCTCACAGATATGGGCATGCTGTGGGTCACTACCCTTTTCCTCAATGTAGTGCGGAATTTGTATATTTAATTTACAGGGGATGTGGTGGTTGCAGTGGGACACAGCCACCTGCAAAAATGTAAAAAAAAATGCATTATGTTCCCAAACTGTTGGGCGGTGGCTGTGATCTAGGCATGCCTTGCTACTGTACACCAAGTGGGGTACGAATGTACAGCATTGTCAAGCAGATCAAGAAGTGCACAGCTGACCTAATTGGGAAGTAAAACCATACCCTGAAAAAAAAAAGTAACTAAAAGCACAAACATCATCAAAGTGTTCTGTCTTAACTTCACTATATCGGTTGGATGGGAAAATTTTGCAGAAAGCCTTAGGCAATCACTGCACAAGCCTTGAAAATTTTAAGGTTGAGTATGATACCAGCTTTATGCAACAGTCTCACAAAACCAAACTATGATCCTAAAGCAAACATGCCAAGTGTGAAGGTAAGTGTGACTGTTGGCATGCCAACTGTAATCTAACATTGTGCTGAACTTCCTCAGAAATGTGAGGGAACTATAAAATATATGCACTGAGGATCAACAAAGGAAGTCTAATACTGTGCAATTTTAATAAGAACATAAAGTTAGACTGTACATAGTAACATCACAACATTCCAGGTGCTGAGACCTCCATCTTCATATAGCTCTCTCTCTCTGCAGCATTATAAAAAGGATTTAAGTTCTTTAGTAGATGCTTATTAAGATAACACAAGGTCTGTATGAGAAGCAAAGCAAGGAGGGGTAACTATAACTGAACATGTTCACTGATGAAGGAAAGGAAAAAGGTAACACATGATAACTACTTTATCTTACATTATCTTTATTTTATTTTTATTTAATTTTATTTATCTTTATCAATAGAATTCAGGAGTGTACCATTTTTAGAGAATAAACTGTACAGAAGCAGGTGGCTATAAAAAAAAGCAGGTGAAGGATGATTACGTATGTCTGCCACGTATGATAACATATGTTTTTGCTCAAAGACTCTGGATGTAGAGGACATTGCACCACAAATTTTGTGACTTTAGAACAGTGGTAACAATTAGGGTGAAAATAGGCAAATCATAAAGGTGTAATAGAGTGAGAATGATTGGTAATTAAGTACATGTTACATTACAATTATTGTAGGTGGTAATGAAGAGGAATATTTTGTGGGCCATGGTGACATGTCTCAGTCATCATTAATAAACATGACTGTCGAATATGAGAAAGGTCCCACTACATGGTGTACATATTTGTTTTTCTTTTTTTATTAAAGATAAGCCCCATTTTTTTCAATATCTATATCACACAAGTGTATTACGGCATATTGGACTTGAAACTGAATCTCTTGCATGTGATAATGTATAAATCTGTAGCACATACATATACATGCACACACACAAACATGATCTCTTCAGTCCAGTCAAGACATCCTTCTCTGAGGAGGCAATGGCAGAAGTAGCTCATGGAACTGGATGAATATCTGTAGCTGTAGTCACTACAGTAGTTTAACAGTTGCACTATGGCACAGCTGGAAGGACTGGGGAAGTGAATGATATCCAGTTGGAGATGCTGAAGACATTAGATGACAGTGTGGTATTATACTGAAACCACATAGCTAAAGTGTTGATCTGGAACATGTCTTCCAGTATTCAAAATAAAGGCAAGTGGATGTATTCCATTTATAGAGAGGTTATGTTCACCAGCCTTCTTGGGAAAGTCTATACCAGGATGCCAGAAAGGATATCTCATCCAATAGTCAAGCCACTGATTCAGAAGGTGCAGTGATGATTCCATCTGAACATGGAACACTGGTTTACCTCATTTCTTACACAAACATTACAGCAGTTGTGGACGTTTTGCAGTACTGTCTACATGAGCTTTGTGGATCTGGAGAAAAGAAAGGGCACGAAACCTCAAACTGTCATGTGGGAGCTGCTACAGTAGTGCAGGGCCCAACAGCTTCTGCTCTCTGACATTCTGTTTCTGTACAAATTCTCACTATTACATTTAACACATTCGAGGTGGGAGTAGGACTCCAGAAAAGATACCACTGTGATTTGAGCTAAGGATAGTAAACCATTTAGAAGACAAGTTATATAATTGCCTCATCCTCCAAAACGAATGGGAACAGATGTTAAAATAAACAAATTCTTAAAATGATTAAAATGAAACAGCATGATTTATAGTACCTGATTAAATAAATGCATTGTTACTGTTTAAATACTGTAAGTTTATATTCTAATAAGTATTTCTAGTATACTGTCCTAACTTTGTACTTCTTTACTAAACTGTCTTTGCTTTTGTACTCCTTGTGTGCTCTAGCTGTATGTTAACTATGCAATTTTCATTTGCAAGACATCTTTGATAATATTTATATTACTATCATGCTAAAAATATTGAATTTGTTGCTCATTGAGCTCAGAGCATAGCTAAAAAGGGTAAACAGATCAGTCCACCCAGTTATCAAGTAGTAAATAAACAAACACGTTATTAATAAATAAACAAATAATAAATAAATATGCAGTGGTTTGCTTTGTGTGCATGCATCTCTAATGAAAACTCATCTAAAGCCTGCAGGAACATATGAATTTCAAGCATGTCAGAGGTATGTTATACTAGCAAAAAGTAAGCAGTTATGCAAATAAGATTTAACGTACCAAAATATATTTATTTTCCTGTACATAAGTACATGAAAAACTCATCAAACAGATATATTACTAAATTACTTGTGGTGGCCATTTGAGGGACAGATCATGGCATAAACAAGCCAGAGATCTCAAGATATCAGTAGGAAGCAGAAAGTAATGCTACCTGCATACTGCAATTAGTGAAGAAGCTGGGTTTCAAAGAGTGAAGGAAGTAACGCTAATACTGCAGCATTCCACAATGACACTTTGGAAAGGCTAGGGTGTTCAGATCTAGAGAGTGCCCATTTAAAATGAAACTAAAGTGCACACGTATTAGAATATGTGAGAATGCTACTTAGGACTTGTGTGTAATTTATGAAGGGCACTTCCCATTTCTAAGTGAGTGTACTTTGCTTCAGATTCCTCATACATTGGTTGCATGTATTACAGAAGTACTCACAGAGTTAAACCATTTCGGTATTATCTGATTGCACAACTTACCTTTGGTCATCACGTGATTTATCTCCACTCCATACAGCTATCGCACTTGTGATTTAATTAATATCTGACTATAGTAGTTTCTAGTTTGAAACAGCTCCAGTATATAATATTGTGACAGAATCCTTTTGCTTTATTGATAATTCATAGTAGTTAACTATGTTCTAGAAGTATGAATAAATACAATGAAGTGGTTAATTCTCTCTCTGTCTCTCTCTCTCTCTATCGATAGATACAGATGTATTTCAACTGGTTGACTATGTGGCTTGTTTGATGGTTCTTTAGTAAATGAGAAGATGTAATGGTTTAATATGTATTAGCTGAGTGCTTTAGAAGGTTGTGATAGTTAACTGTGTAGTTAAATGATGATATATTTATAATATGGCTCATCCTGGATTCAATGACTGCCTGCTTAGTTATATCTTATTACATGAAGCCAGGGGCACTTGCTCCTACATCATCACATCAAAGAAATGGGAAAACTGGACCTGTCTCTTCTTCCTTAGACTCATCTTAGGGCTCAAATTGGAAATGCAACGAGAAGGAATTTGCAAGGTTTGCATCAATGAAACAGACCTTAGTATAACAAATATTAAACACAAATATAAAACTTGTTATTTCTTGCTTGTTTTGATTATACATTAACAGGTTATTACTAGACATGTGGTCAAGGTAACAATTGAAAAGCCTAGCTTTTGTACCACAGACTTATTAATGCAAACCAAAAGCCAGCTTGAGGGCATCAGTCAACTTTACCAAGAAAGCAGAGAAAGTTTAATGTAATGTACAGCCATCTTTCATAAACTCTACAACACACAAAACTAGCTCATGAATGTTATTGCTCTTAAACAGGACTATATTTAATACTCATGTCACACTTTGTATTTACTTTATAATTCTCCTTCTTGGCATGCATAACAGTTTCATGTTTTGTGAGGTCAGGCTGTACATTTGGGAACCTTCCTTTTGAATTGCTTTTATCATGATCAGCTTTATTTTGATCTGAAAAAAAGTAAATACATTTGTTTTGCATACTTCATACTTTTCTGATCACTATATTTTGTCTTTTATTCAAGAAATTATGCATTATTATAAACTACACCAAATGTATTTTTTGTTTTGCATTCTATATAATCATATTTTTTAAAAGCAGCATATTTTTTCATAACTATCTTAAAACAAATGTATTTTCATGTGTGGTTTAACAAATGGTCCAACTTTTTTTTGCAAAAAGTTAATTGTGATTTGGGCCATAAGCTAAGCCATTCAAAATAATGAAAAGGGTACTGAAGCATTTAGTGCTAAAAAACACAAAAAACAGGATGGTGAAGGAAGGCCAGATATACTGGTAAATTTTAATGACCAAAAACAGAAAAGTAATAACTAGACAGATTTCACTCAAAAGTAGTTCAGAAGTATTTTTCTGTCTTGTCTCTTCATTATATTCTGTCACTCGGAGAATCGTGCTTGTTACCAGTCTAGTGAAGTCACTTTTGGTAAGTGTAAAAAAGCCTCACAGACATGATGGGTGCATACCTGGAAATATAACATCAGAAAGGTCTTGTAGTTTCTGACACAGATAGGCTGGTTTGTTTATTTTGTTACTGACGGTGCAAGAAGGGTTAAAATATGTTCACTTATTTTCAGCCTTTTACTTGAGAACAGGTGGAAATAGAAAAGAAATGCTTACAAAGAGCCAGATTTAGGTTTTGGTTGTTAGTTTTTCCATTGTTTCATTTAGCAGTTGGGAAAAGTTT